>NC_132785.1:8399483-8701427 GCF_048418805.1 Vulpes vulpes
ATCTGACATGACATAACCTTACCCACAGACTGGAAGTGGGCAGGATGATAATCTTAGTAATAATAAAGAGTTAGCCCTTGGTGCTTTGTGTGTGTTATCTGGATCTGAACTCAGTTTAAATGTGGAGCTATTGTGATGTTGTGATGAAGAAGAGGAGCAAGAAGGCAGAGAAGGAAGCAGGGAAAGTAGAATAGCTGTGGTTAAATCTCCAGTGCCAGAAAAGTACTGGAATGGAATCTTGGCTCCCTAGCTATATGCTACACACTGTCTGGTGAACAAAAAGTAATAACACCCCTGCCCTCCCAGTATTAGCAGTTTAGTAATAGAGATAGGTAAAGGGGCACAGAAGGACACAGGATCAGAGAGTCTCCTTGAGGGAAGTGTTGTCTGAAAGACAGGTCTGTGTTAACCAGGAAGAGGCAGAGAGGAGCATTGTAAGCAAAGGAACTACCATGTACAAAGGCCCTACTTCATATGAAAGATAAGGCTTATTAAAATAGTGCAAAAAAAGCACTCAACATGGTTTCTAGTACATGGTAGTGGTTGATAATGTTAACAATGGTGATAGTGGTAGTAATGATGATGATGATGGTGATAGAGATGGTAGTAGTGATGCTGATGCTGCTGGCAGTGGAGGTGGTGGTGATGATGGTGATGGCAGCAGTGGTGATTGTAGTGATGGTGATGGTGACGGTGGTGGTGGTGTTGGGGATGGCGATGGTGACCACAATAACTGTGATGGAGGAAATCTCCTTTCAAATTATTGCCATCTCATTCTCTTAACCAACAGTAGAGCTGATTACTGACATTTATTCTTTTTCCCAGGTTCTAGGTCATGCTTTAGTGAAAGTACTTATTTGAAGTGCATTTCCTTAAGAACAGGCAAGCCAGAGCACTGGGTGTTATTCTATATGTTGGCAAATTGAACACCAATAAAAAATAAATTTATTTTAAAAAAGAAAGAAAATACTAATTTGAAAAGAAAGAAAAGAACAGGCAAGACAAAAGAAAAAGAAGAACTAAAAATCTGGATTACTAAAAACACCTGACTAACAATTTCTTTTATCTGTCAATTGTTTTAGTGCAGTATTGCAGAGCTTACTGATTTAATCTTTATAAATGGAAGAAAAAATATAGACAATCTATTGTGTTCATTAAGGTGTGAGTGCCCACTTTCTCCAGGGAAAAAAATCTCACTAGAGCAATTAGATAAGACATTTGCCTAATACTACAAGTTCCTCAGTCATAGTAGAACAAAGAAAACAATATTTCTTCCAGAATAAATAATATTTCTTCCAAACCACTCCCCCTTCAGACCACTTCTGGGTAATGGTCGTTAATGGCAGCATGAGTTTTCTTACAGTCTTGCAGAGACTATGGAAATCATGGTCCATGAAGTTTCCCTGTTCACCTTCACATTTACCAGCCATTTCAATAGGTAGGCACTTACATTAAACATTTCTGAAGTGCTGTGGCAAAATATGCAGTGAAATATAATTTGCCTGGATGATTAAACCCCTATCCATGCCCTTTACCTCCTTGTACAGCTGCTGTACATATATCAAGGTTCAAAGGATAAGAGAATCTAACAGTTACAAACACTGAGTTCACACACCCAGAAGATTTCCATGAAAGCCAAATAAAAACACACAGACAGGTGTGGTTGTTCACCCTTGTTTTCTTTTAAGTAGAGTGGCTATTTTCTATTTAGACCTTACCTGATTTGTTTATGTAATGTTTATTCCCAGTAGGCAATTGCCTGAAAAAAGAGAAAGTGATCATTGTAAGCATGAGCTAGAGGAACTGCCATCTTCCTACCAGTGTGTAAGAAATAAATCAATTCTTTAACGTAGAAGTTCTAGGAGAAGCATTCCTCCCACCTAAATCCTGAAATTATGTGTCCATATGCACAGGTGAATTCCCCTCACCCTGTGCCTCCTCTCCCCAAAAGGCCAATGCTTTCTTTAGATCTTGGGTGGAGTCTATAACCACAGAAGAATTGTTAAAACCCATTGCTCAGCAGAGTCTTCCTTTTGTTATTCTTCCACTGGGCAACTTTTAAACACCTAGAAAGATAACTTTGAAAGGGCAGTGCCTCTGTTTAATTGCTCATAAATTAGGTATGAGCAGCATAATGTGCAATAAGTATTAGAATGATATGGATGTTAAACAGGTAATAGAATAAAGTGATCGCCTGTCCAGTCTTCAGAAAATATCATCAAGCAGGGTAACAATAAGAATATACGGCTATTTAATTTTTTTCAATTGCTATTTAAAAACATTTCAAAACATCGGGGTGTGTGTGGATGATTATGCGATATCCTTCTGACAAAACTCTCTTCAGTTGACATATAGGGCAGGAATTTGAGTGCTGTAGAGAAATCACCACATTTGCTGATATTATGCTTTTTGCAATTGTCATGGTCTGTGAATTTTTGAAGTCATATTCCCGCACTCGGTCCTTCTGTGCTTTGCTCATTTTTTCCAATGCACTTCATGCTTCAGTGGTTGTCATTTTAAGTTTCCTTAAAAGCAGGATTCTATGGATAATAACTGAGTTCATGTCCACCTATAACTGGCAACCTCTACTAGAGAACCAAACCAGCAGTTCTGGAACAGTGAGATATCAGAGGGCGGTGGTTGTCTATTTATACAGGTGGTCCTAGTCACTCACCTGCAGGGATATAATAAGTACCTTGGATTCCTTCCCTACAAAAGTAAAAGATTTCACTGGATTTATACTAATTATGTGATGTGTCTTTTAAGATGTCTTTTAAGGTATATCATAACTAATGATGTGGCTTTGTAAAAGAATAGAAAGTGTTGTTTTTAAGGGGAGGAGATCAAGGAGAAGAAAGAAGATGAGAAAGAGAAAAGGAAGAAGAGAGGAGGAGGAGGTCAACTGGGGGTGGAGAGAGAGAAATGGAAAGAGGGAGAAGGAGAGAGAAAGGAGGGGGAGAGAAATGAATGGCCAATGGAAAAAATGTTTTGCAATACAACCTTCAAAGAACATACTAGGTCAATATACACCAATGTCTTAGAGCTACATTTCTGTGAACAGAAGCTGAAAATGAGGGAAAGAAGCCAGGTGATGGGGCTCTCAGTCTTTTCTGCTGAGTTATATAGAGTGGGAAACAGATATGAGGAAATATAAATGGTGTCCCCATAGTGCTAAGCTGAGCACTGAGACTGTGCACAATGAAATTATTTCTCTAAAGCTAGAGTCCTAGGAACATTCCCCCATCCAAATCCTGAAATTATACTCAAAATTGTGTGTTCAAACTGAGGGTTGCTGGAGGGGAGGAGAGTGGGGGGATGGAGTAACTGGGTGATAGGCATTAAGGAGGGCACCTGATGTAATGAGTCCTGGGTGTTATATACAACTGACAAATCACTAAATTCTACCTCTGAAACTAATAATACACTATGTGTTAAGGAAATTGAATTTAAATAAATTTTTTTAAACTTATGTGTTCATATGCATAAGTATATTTTCCCCTCCAAGAAGAGCTTTCTTTAGATATTCAATTTAGCCCATGACCTCAAAAACTTTGTTAAAACACACTGCTCAGAGTCTGGGTTTCCCAGAACCTCTCTTTCCAGAAGGATCCAAGTTTCTCTGCTTCTCCTAAGCTTAAATTCTAACAGAAGGGGGAGAAGCAACAATGAGGGGCTTTGGAATAGCTTTTTTCTGAAGTGTAAGTAAAACCTAATCCATAGCCTCATTCTCCCGAAGCTCATGTCCTAACCTGGTTTACAAGCCCAGAATGCAGTTAACTGTCACAGTTCTATGTGGGCAGTCCTTTGCAGTTTCCCAAAATCTGTTCCCATTTGCTATGCATTTGTTACTCATCACACCTCTAGAGATAACTAGGTCACCTTACCATTAGTTCTCATTTACAGAGCAGGAAATTGAGGCCCAGAGAACTAAAGTAGAGTCACTTAAGTTCACAAGTAGTGAACTTGCTTAAGTAGTGGTAGCCTACCAAGCTGAGAATCTAGGCCTCTGACTCCTAGGTCAGTGGTAGTCCTACTGCAGCACAGTGAGCCCAATTTCCATTGTGTGCAGGAATTCAAAGAAGGGTAAGACATTTCTGTCCACAAGAAAGTTAAAATCAAAACACAGTGTGTTTGTTTTTCTATCCCAGTAGCAAAAAGATTTGTTTAATCATTTCAACCCAACCCTACACATATCCCTGCAACATACCCTGCCCTTTCTCAGAGGCACACAGAATCCAAATCATTTAAAGGGAGACAGTGCTCTTCCTAGACAATAAAGAAAGGAGCCAGAGCTTATTACGCTGCCACAAAATTCCAGGCAGATCAGAAAAACAAATAATGTTCTTTATCACATTTTTTAAGATCTCTTTTGTTTGAAAGAACAGGGCCACAGCCTTGCTAATAAGGGAAATCATTTTCCTTTAATAAACATTTTTACAAATTAATATTTTTAGGAATATGTTTATTTACTGGAATCTGTGATACAGAGTGTTATTAGCTTTAATTTTTCACCTCTTCCTCTATCCACACTATTTTCCACTTAACTATGCAATGTACACCCAATGCGGGTGGGGTGTGCTTCTGTGATTCTTGGCAGAACATTCTTGGGTTTGGACATATGACTGGATATTGCCAATAGAATAAGACCAAAGTCATATTGTGCCTATTCTGAGCCAATGCCTCAAGAGTCCTTATGGTTTTTCACTAGCCTCATGTAAATCTGCCAACACCTTGAGAAGGCCATACCAGGCTAGCCCACTGGTACCAGTAAGAGGAAGCTGAACATTTGGGACAAGGCTGCATCAACCAAGTCACCTTGGCTGAGCTAGCTGAGTCCACATTTGCCAATCTCCCAAAAGAAGCCTCTCTGAAGATGTCTTCAAGACTAAGTTATCATCTGTGCTTTTTACAAAGTGAAGTTCTTTTCATAACAGACCATGTATTTTTTGTCCCAGTGCAGCAGATAAGGCAATTTTAGTTGAACTTTTCCTGTTGCATTTTAACAAAGAAGTTTCAAGACTTCTAGTTTCACTCTCATGAAATGCTTTTATAGAGGGAACTACCAGATATACCTAAGGGGTCTGGCCCAATTATGAACTAGACTGTGAACCAGTATCTCATCTACCATACTCACCCATGGTTCTAGTCCACATGAAAGTTTGTGACTAGGAAGATGGAACCACAAAGAGGATAATTACCCAGTTGATAGGCATCCTATGATGAAAATGCCTCAAGTTTTCTATGGGAAAATTATTTGTGCCTGGGAATTTCATACCCAGCTAAACCATCATTCAAGTGTATGGGTCGACAAAGACATTTTCAGATATATAAGAATTTCCTGAGAATATGTTTCAGCAAAATAATGGAGTACACCAAGAAATATGGAGTTCTAATATTTAGGAAACAGTGGATCTACTCCAGGTATGGCAATGAAAGAAAAACTGAGGATGACAACTCTGCAGCAGATTTTGAGAACTACTAGATATGATCAGAACAGGAAGACAGAAATCCTAGGGAGAAGGTCTCCAGGGAAAGTAAAAAGTTAGTATAATGGAGCAAAATTATAATGTAGGATAGACAGGTTACAACAATACATAACATAAAGAAGCTGGATATAAATGAATGATAACTGAATCCACACAATGAGGAGAAGATTACGTATAGTTCACTCTAGATAACTTTAGCATTATTATACAAAAGTAACCTCAAGTTGTATTCACTGAGATTGCAATATTAATTACCAGGCCCTCCTGTTTAAGGATTTGATGAAAACACTTATGTAAGTATGACAAAAAACTTTGTTTCAACCAGGGTCTCATAACAGAATTAAGCTCGGAGGGATTTTTTTTAATTACCCTGTAGATACATAGCTAGTACCATTTGTGGATGCAAAAAATATTCAGAATGAAATTTCTCACAAGGAGCACTTGGGTGGCTCAGTGGTTGAGTATCTGCCTTTGGCTCATGATCCTAGGGTCCTGGGATTGATTCCCGCATTGGGCTCCCCACAGAGAGCCTGCTTCTCCCTCTGCCTATGTCTCTGCCTCTCTGTGTGTCTCTCATGAATAAATAAATAAAATATTTTTTTAAAAAAAAGCTCTCATACAACCTCAGTTGAGAGGAGCCAGTAGTAAGGATAGTTTCTGATCTGATTAAATCCATATTTCTCTGCTTTTAATGCCCAGTTCTACTGGTCTCCTATGGTCTTATATTTCATCTGCTGTTGGCCCACATCAGTATGATTCATACCAGTATGTGCATCCATTGTATATATTTAGATATTTGTGATTGCTAAAAATTCCCTATGTACAATTTTTAATCAATTGTATTGCTAAGAGATCATTATCAGGGAAGTTCCCCACATTGTTCCAGCTGGACTTTTATTCAGATGGTATGATTATACTTCCCTGACTTCTTGAAGTTAGATGTGGCCATGTAACTTCCTTTGGTGAAAGCAATGAGTGTTGTTTCCAAAAGGAGTCTTCCAGAGCTAGTGCATATGTTTTCCGGGTCATTTGACTCTGCCTTCTGCTGTCCATGATATGTGGAGGGCTACTTCTTTTCCAGAACTGTACCAAAAGCAGGGAATTGGGAATTATCCACCTCAGGTGAGGCCAGCAAGGTGGCGAATTGTTGTAGAAAATTCTAAAACAATAATAAAATGAATTAAAAATCAGTGTGCCTTTTAGTATCACCATGTGGGTGTTAGTACAAGACAGTATAAAAGTGCCCATTGCATAGCCTGCTTAAGATCTCCACCAGCAATATGCAAACCAGCTGGGATACATAAATGCATTCATTTATTTACTCAGCACCTCCTATGTGCAAGGTGCAGTGCTCTGCAACACCGATGAAGTAATGAACAGCACTGGCATAGTCCCTGACCTCACAGAGTTAACAACTGGGGTGCTGGAATTCAATGCGTGTGCAAGTTGTCTTAAAAAGGCATTTTTCCGTCTTCTTGAGAAGATGACATTTGGATTAGACCTGAATGACAAGGAAGAGACAATGGTGGAAGACTTAAGAGGGCATTTCAAGCAGAGTGAACACCACCAATGCAAAAGACTTGAAACATGAACAAGGCTACACTGGAAGCTTTGTGAATGAGGTGGTGAGTGTAGAAAGGTAAGGGAGAGGGAGAGAGGCCAGAAGTAAGCACTTTGCAGAATTTTGTGCAGAATTTTATGCAGAATTTTGCAGGCCATGGTTTCAAAGATCTGGATTTTAGTCTGGTTGCAAATGGAAAATGCTGGATGGCTTTGAGCTACAAAGCAATATAATATGACTTTAAAAAGACCCCCCTGGCTGCTATGTGGAGTATAGAGAGGCAAGAGGAAAGCAGGAAACCAGTTAGGGGGCTGTTGCATTGAGCCAGAAGAGGGATGATCATGCCTTGGCTGAGGGTCTTGGCAGTGAATATGATGAAAATGGTCAAATTCAAGAAATCTTTATGGGATAGGAAGGTTAAGACTTATTAATGGCTTGTATATTGGTTGTGAGAGAAAGAGAGGATACATAAATGGCTCCTGGTTGGAATTATGGATTAAACAATTGGGTGGGTGGTGAGCATTAGTTACTGAGAAATTGTTTTCTTAGCTTACGCTCTGCTAAACTAGAAAAAGAAAAAACTGATCTGCCTTCCCCAAATTCCTCCTGTACTGGCAAAAAAATTACTAAAAAACAGGATGAAAGAAATATTTTTCAGTTCATTAACATTATCATATTATTCAGGCTACCAGGCAATATCATAGGCCAATCATCTGGGAGTCACCATCCTGGAGCATCCAGGACTGAACTCAGACAAGTGATCTGATTGGCCCACAGTGATATCACGGTTCTATTTCAGAGTAGAACTCAGGGTCTGAGTGTTGGTGCCCAGAGCCTGAGGTCTGGCCACCCACTGGTCCCTAAGCCCTGGCAAGAGCCACGCTGTGAAGAGACCATTCTATGAGCTGATAAAAAGCTCACATGGCTGGGCCTTGGGTCAGAGGGTTGTGTAATGCAGTCCATAATGGCAGTGGAGGTAAGATTAGAAACCAAAAAATATATGTCAGTGTGGTCTGACCCTTTGCTGGGTTCACATGAAAATCCCATTTGCTTTCCAGAAAGTAGTGGTACAAACCATTATTCCTGCTCATGAGCTTTCTGGGGCAGTTCTTCTAGGACACAGTCCTCTCTTATAGTAGAATTTTTTTTTTTAACTAAACAACACAAGATATCATTATTTAAAGATCTATCTATCTATCCGCCTTTTAGGAATGACACTGTTTAATTCTGTCTCCTAGATGTGGCCAGACCACCCATCATCTCCACCTTCTTTATAGATCAATAAAGCTCTTTGTAGTGAAGTCCATTTTTGTGCAACTATAAAAGGTTTCTAGAATTTTAGAGCCATATATATATACATACATATATGTATGACATAGGCTGACACAGTGCAGGTTTTCAAAAGTAGTGCTACTCCTACAATTACTTGTTAGCTTCCCCTCCCAGGAAACTAGTAGCCTCTCTCAGAAGACCTCATGGCCAATGGCCATTTTACTATTTAAACATGATTTATTGTCATTCTTTTGTAAAAACAAAAACCAAAAACCCTCAAAAAAAAAGCCATAACATTTTAATTCATTACATATATAATAAAAGAAAAAATAATGGCATGTGCTTTCATAATTAGCATGTATTCACTGTTTAGCCTGATATATTTGACAATTGCTTTTTATTCCCCCTGTAGCTTTTTTTTAAACAAAAGAATAAGAGTTAATTAAAAAGAGAGAAAAATGAGGTGATGGCCAATACTTCTGAGATGACAGGGAGTGATGTAGTAATCTAGGGGGCTTATCCTAACTATTTACCCTGAATGAATCAATGGCTCTCCCAACCAAATCTTCAGGCTTTGAGGGATGTGAGTCTTACCATTTTGAGGACAGAGGGGCTGTGAAATGACAGGTATTTCTATATCACTAGCCTTTCCTTTTGGTTCCAAGGCAGTAATGGGGATGTACAACTACACAATATATACAATTAAGGCCCTCAGGCTTGCAAACATGCCTAGCATAGCAGCAGACACTGGCCACAACACACAAAGCCAATTGGCCTCATTGATAATTATATATACAATTGTATTGAGTTGGGTGACAGAAGGTGCCAGGGGTCAAGCAGCCTGACATGAGGTGAAGCTTGACTAGTACTAGCATCGGTATGGCCCATACTTGACAGGACAAATGTGCCCTGGGGTCAGGAGAGAGAAGCCAGCAGGGATAAGCCATGAACCTAGAAAGGAACTCCTTACCAGAAGAGGTCACTTTTTCAACTTCTAAATATGATACACCCTTCTGATGACCTAGAGAGATTACTGGGGCTCCCTGCCCCAGCAGGATTGCTGCACTATAATCACAGCCAAACCAATCGGGAATTCATTCCCTCAACAAATATTTATTGAGTATCTATTATATGAATAAAATATGTCAAATTTCCATGGCCTAATGGTGCTTACGTTCTAGCAACGCGAGACAGATAATAAATAAGTAAATTATTTAGTATATTGGAAGATTAAAAGTGCTAAGGGAAACAACAAATAAGGTAAAGGGGACTGAAAATGTCAATGTAGGGCTATAGTTTTAAACACAGTGGCCAGGGCAGGGCTCGTTTTTTTAAAAAAATTATTTTTGAGCAAAGACTTTAAGAAGTGAGAGAGTAAGTCACCCCGTAATCTGAGTCAAGGATGTGCCAGGTGGGCTGACCGCCCTCGCGAAGACCTAAGGTGGAGCCCACTCAAGGCCAGTATGACTGGAGCACCAAAAAGGGGATATCAGACAGATGACAAAGGTTTGACCAGGCCGTGGAAGAGTTTAAGAACTTCAATTTTTATTGAGTAAAATGTGGAGCCATGCAGAGTTTTGAGCAGCGGAGTGACATGATCTAACTAATGTTTTTATTTTTTTTAATTTTAATTGGAGTTCAATTTGCCAACATATAGCATATCACCCAGTGCTCATCCCATCAAGTGCCCCCCTCAGTGCCCATCACTCAGTCATCCCAACCCCCCACCCACCTCCCTTTCCACTACTGCTTAACTAATGTTTTGTTTTTGTTTTTTTTTTAAAGATGAGGAGGCTGTTGTACTAATGCAGGTAAAATACAAGGGCAGTTTAGGCCACAGTGGTAGCAGCAGAGGGGAGGAGAAGTGGTTCAAATTCTTATCTTCTGAATCAGGATTTCCTGATGGATTAACTGTTGGACGTGGCAGAGAAGACTTGGGAATGACTCCAAAGTTTTTTTATCCTGGACAGCTGGAAGGCTGAGGTGGTTATCAACTAAGATTTGGAAGGAGCAGCTTTTGGGGGAAGATCAGAAGTTCAATTTTTGACATGATAGATCTGAGCTGCCTGTGCAATATGCTAGAGGAAGTGCAGACCCTTGTGCATGATAAGCCTAGAGTTCAGGAGGGAGGTCAACCCTGGAGATTCAATGGCAAAGGCTTTATGGCAGGATGACATCTCTAAGGTAAGGGTGCTGACAGAGAGGAGAGTCAAGGATAGGACACTCCAATTTTAAAAGGTAACCAAGAGAAGGAACCACCAAAAGAGGTGAAGGGTTGACCAGTGAGGCAATTTCTTGCAAAGCAGGAGGGAGAAACTTCTCAATTGGGAGGAGGGAGGCTATTCGCCAGACTGTCTCTACAATATAAAGTGTGTGATTTGGGGTGATGTGATGTGATCCTTGTGTATGGCTCATGGTGGTTTCATGGAGGCTCTGGGGTTGGGGAAAACAGCCTGGATTATGTTTTTGTGTGTGTTTTTTAGCATGTTTGGATTATGTGGCTGGATGGACCCACATGCCCCAAGAGATAGAACCTCGTGGCCAGGGAAGACCTCTGGATAAGGCTGCTGGGGGCATCTCCTTCCACTTAAACAAAAGAGATAACATTTTATTGTTTTACTTTTTCAGTTGAAAGCATTTAAAAAATAATTTCCTAATCTTGTGCTAACATGAAGTCTATTAGGTATAAATGGCCTACAAAAGCCTTTTCTTCTGAATTCACCGTCTCTTCACACAAGGGGGTTTTCCTGGTGTTACTGACTATTACTGTTTTATCTTCTTTTGAAAATCCTCCTCCTTAATTTATGTCCTTTTAATCTTTTTTTTTTCTCTAAGTCATGAATCACTTACTTTCAATTACTTGGCTATACAATTGACAGTCATGTCCCATTCCATTTAAAGAAATTTGTCACTAAACTGGCTCAGGTCCAGCATCAGAACCTAAAGATTACCTCTTCATGAAATGCTCCCTTCATGGGAGCAATTGAAAATTACTTGGTCCCACAGACACAGGATATTTCTCTATAACTTGAGATAGTATCTTCCAGGTTTTCCCTGGTGTGGAACTATGCAAAAGATTGTAAATGCTTCTGTTTCTTATCCTAAGTATTTAACAACCATTACACAGCCACTATGATGGGATGGGCCAGACCTAAGAGCTTGACTCATTTTATCCTCTCAACCACCCAAGAGGTAGGGATCTTTTCTTTTTTGTCATCATCCCCATTTTGTGGATGAAGGGAATGAGTATCAGAGAAGTCAATTTACTGACATAGGACACACAGGTAGTAAGTAGCAGAGGCCGAATTTGAACCTACACAGTCGGGCTCCGCAGCTTTGCTTACCTTCCTTTGCTATGGTCTGTGCCTCTTCTGGTAGTTTTCCACCATGTGAGCTGCTTCTTTTTTGTGTGGGGGGTTTTGGGGTTTTTCTGCTTTTTGGTGGGATCAGAACATTATATCTGGCACTTCTGGATTGCCTTAAAGTTCCCAAAACAACTACTGGAAAACAGGTGAGCAAACGTGCTTCAATGATGACATGGTGGACCAGTGAAGTCGCTGACCTTAAAACAAGGTGGAATCACTCGGTCAGCAGATATTCTCGATGCTCCTAGCTACTGCGATGAGAGCTATTGGTATCTTATGCCCATTCCATGCAAAAGTGACTGCCTCAATGCTCAAGAGAACACGTCCCTATAAAGATGAAAATGTCTAATCTATCTCTTCTCATCTGATTTTTTTTAAATGAAAGCCTTGTGGCAAGAAACTGTGTTTGGAGGTATTTAAAAGCAACGCTGCTCAGAGGGTTCAGTCCCTGGTGTTCTCCTGCTCTGAACACTGTGCAGTGTGACCGCAAGAGCATGCTTCCTGTTTCTGCAGATGTTTGGTTCCCATCCTACAGCCAGCCTGACAAAATCTCTCCACAGGGCCTGATTTCTCCACAGGTGTCCCTCTGCATGCCCAAGTTTGTCAAGTCCCCTTGTTAGATGCAGATGCTGAGTCAGCAGTCTCCGGCGGGGCCTGAGAGTCTGCATTTCTAACACGTCCCCAGATGATGCCCCTGCTGTTGGGCAGCCCAGCTCGGTCTGAGAGGCAAGGGCCCAATGCTGTGGTCTTCAACCTTGGCCGCTTCATTGGAAACACCAGGAACTTCTGGAAAATACAATTGCCTGGGTTCTGTCTTTAGAAAATCTGACTCGTCTGATCTAGGGCGTGGCATGGACAGTGGGATTTTTCCAAGCTCCTCAGGTGAATCTACTGTTTAGTGGTGACTAAGACTCACTACTTCGGAACAGTGGTCCCAGGCCAGCAGCACCAGCAGCATCTCCTGGGAACAGGTTAGAAATGCAAGTTCTTGGGCCTCACTCAAGCCTCTGTGTGGTGACAACACTGTTTGATCCTGACGATCACCCAAGTTTGAGAACCACTGACTTAGAGGCTCAGAGAATAGATTTTCCATTTCTCTCCCCACACCCTTTACTCTCCCCATCTTTTCTCTTCCCTCTGTTTCTTTCTCTCCACACCGCCTCTCATCTGTGCATGCCAACTGTTTGGAATAGTAAGATTGTACCAAAATACAGTGATAAAAAGCTCAGAGTCTGAGGGGGGATGTGGAGAAATGATGGGATCATCTCAATAATTAGAGTTGGACACTTTTAGTAAATTCAAGCATTGTGTATCCCAAGCTGGAGTAAACCTGAGGCCAGAAATGTTTGTAAAACCCTTGTTTGCACATGTCCACATTTTGAATTAGAACCCAGTCATGTCAAACTGTATAAATAACTGGAAAGAAACCAAATAGGGATTATTTTAGTATATGCTTCTGCCCGTCACCGTCTAGTTCTTTTGATGAGTGCCACCTTGATCAATTCACTCAGAACATGCCAGAGTCCAGGCCAAAGCAGTGGTACTATCATTCAACCACCAGTGAGCACCCAGGGTGATGTTCTCAAGGCCTGTGGAACTAGGTTTTCAGTTACATCTTCTTTAGCTCTTGATCTCTGAGACTGCGAGTCTCCAGATACTTGAATGTCATTGACGTTCACGTCTGAAGAAGAGGCGGACATTCTTGGAAGAAAGACTAGTCAGGCTGCCCCGGGGGCTCAAGGAGGCAGAGCACTGCTTGCTGTGGAGTTTCTATCCAAGAGGAGTATGAACATAGTCCACAGAAACCAAGAAACTCTAATATGAACACAGGGTCACCTGGCAATGCCATTTACTCCAGAAGAGCCTCATGGGTGTGGCCCCATGGGGAGGAAGGATCCATTTTACATGCGTTGTGCCCAAAGGCATTAATAGTAGGCATTAAAAAAAAAAACCTAGTGACAAAATACACATAACAATATTTGCCATCTTAACCACTTTTGTGTACAGTTCAGTAGTGTTAAGTATATTCACATTTTTGTGCAATCTCCAGAACTTTTTCATCTTGCAAAACTAAAACTCTGTACCCATCAAACAATAATTCTTGATATCCCCTTCCCTTAGCCCCTGGCAACCACCATTTCGCTTTTTCTCCCTATGCTACTCTAGGTACCACATGTAAATGGAATCAAATAGTGTTTGCCTTTTAGTGATTAGCTTATTTCACTTGGCATGGGATCCTTCCATTTATAGCATATAACAGAACTTCGTTTTTTAAGGCTGAATAATATTTTGTATATGTATATCACATTTTATTTATCTACCCATTCATCAGTGGACATTTGGGTTGTTTCCAAATTTTGGCTATTACAAATAATGCTGCCACAAATATATAATTATCTCCTTGAGACCCTACTTTCAGTTCTTTTGGATATGTACCCAGAGTGGAATTGCTAGATCACATGCTAGTTCTGTTTTTGATATTTTGAGGAACCGCTATTTTGTTTTCCATAGTGGTGAAAACATTTCACATTCCCACCAACAACACACAAGGGTTTCCATTTCTCTACATCCTTGTCAACATTTGTTATTTTCTGGGTTTCTTTGATATTAACCAACCTAGTGAATATAAGGTAATATTTCATTGTTTTTTTGAGTTGCATTTCCCTAAAGATTAATGATGTTGAACATCTTATCATATGTTTTATTAGCCATTTGTGTATCTTCTTTGGAAGTACATCCACTCGAGTCCTTTGCTCATGCTCAGGTTGTTTGTTTCTTATTGTTGTTGAGTCATGGGTGTTCTTTATATATTTTGGATATCAACCACTTAACAAACTATGATTTGTAAGTGTTTTCTCCCATTCTGTGGGTTGCCTTTTTACTCCGTTGATCACATCCTTAGATACACAGAGGTTTTAAATTTTGGTCTAGTCCAATTTATTTATTTTTACTTTTGTTACCTGTACTTTGGGTGTCAAAACCAAGAAATAATTTTCAAATGCAATGAAGCTTTCCTTCTGTTTTCTTCTAAGAGTTTTATGTCTGGGTCTTTGACTTTAATTTTTGTATATGATGTAAGGTAAGGGTACAACTTCATTCTTTTGCACATGATATCCAGCTCTTTCAACACCAGTTGTTAAAAAGACTGTTCTTTTTCCCTCTGAAAGGTCTTGGCACACTTATCAAAACAATTTTGACCACATATGTGAGGGTTTATTTCTAGGCTTTCTAGTGATTGCATTGGTCTACTTGTCTGTCTTTATGCCAGTACCCCATTGTTTTGTTTGCTGTAGCTTTGCAATACATTTTGAAATCAAGAAGTGTGAGGCCTCCAGTTTAGGTTTTTTTCCAAGGCTATTTTGACTCTTTGGAGCAATATTAGACAAACTTTTAAACCAATATTTATATTACTCCCATCTTAAAACTTTCCAATGAATTCCCCTAAAATGCAAATTCAAACTCCTTACCAAGAGGACCCACAGACCTCAGCTCTCAGCATCCTCCACCCTGTCCATGGTGTTGCAGCCACACTGACCTCCTTCTGCTCCTCAGGCTAAACTCTCTACCCAAGTACATTTTACTCACACATCCATCCGTCCATTCATTCTGCACCATTTAGTGATGTCCTACTGTGTGTTGTTAGGCCCTATGTTAGGCACTGCACTTATAGCAGCTAATAAACACTCATGCTGACTCCTTCCCAGTTTTTAATTGATTGAGAGGCCTGCCTCCCCCTTGTGTCAAAATTGGCTCTCCTTCTCCACCTCTATACTTCAGTCTCCCATCTTTACACTCTTTTACTGCTCACATAGACTTTCCTCTATTCTTTATTTTGTTTACCTGGGTATTATGTGTATCCTTCATCAGATTTTAAGCTCCAAAAAGTCAAGGACCCAGGGGAAATTTTGCGGGGGGCCCTCAATACACATTTTTTGAAATAGCAAACTGAGTTTCACTGACAATTTTCTAAGAAGACAGTAAAGCTGAGTAGCAAAGACTCTCTTTGAGAGGACAGAGCTGTCAGTCACATTTTTGAGCCCTGGACATTGCTATAGAATGGGACGGAGGCAAACCACCATTTAGAAGGTACTTCAAACCAGTACAAAACACAGAATAAGGTATTGAAACCATAATTGCATTGTTCGAGTATTTCTGCAGTCCCTGAACTTTTTTCCTCATCTTCTGATCTAACCCTTTCTAAAGGAAAAAGAGAGATAAGAAATGTACCTACCCAACAGCAAGAATCTGATATCTTAGAACAGGAGAGAAATTTCTTCTGAAGGACTAGCCTATATATATATATATATATATTTTATTTTACTTATAAATACTACTGACTGATTCAAGGTCATTGACTTAAAGTAGAGAGTTGTAGATTCCATTAGTCTCCTAGAAAAAAAATGCTGTAAAATGTGAGTCAATTCAGGTTTAACCAAAAAAAAGAGGGAATGCCTCCCAAATAACCCCATTTTTGAGAATCATTCAATTAAATGTAGCCATTGAAATTACAACTCCCCAAATTACAAACATGCCTATGCCATTTTTATGTTACCTGAGTAAACTGAAATTCATGAGGCCTTTTTACCACTTTCTTCCCTCGGATTCACAATCCAAAAGTATTTGCTCGTAGTAGATGAGTATAACACGGATTCACATGTGCAAGTTTACCTCATAGCCAGCCACAAGGTGAATGGATGTGTCCATGAAGTCAAAATACCATATTACATCTTTGCACCATTAAACCTGCTAAAAACTACATTTTATATCCTTCCAGAATGTGCAGCCCTAAAGTACTATTTCTTAAACAAAAGAAGAATGCCAGACCTCGTTTTCCTGAAAACAAATCGTGTGAACTCTATTATTTTATCATACTTTGTTTTCACTCAGACAATTTTGATCTCCTGCAATACATTCAAGCTAAACTGTTTGTTTAGTGCACTCTCCTGGTCGATTACTCACAAAAGAATCAGATACTCTAGTGATTATCTTGTGGAGCCTCACTCATTGCTTTTGGAAACAGGCCATAGATGAAGTAACAGTAACCACACTGACAAAAAAAAAAAAAAAAAAGCTAAACCAGCAATAAGTATTATGACAACAGATCACATCTTGATTTGGAAAAGCAGAGGTGGCATTCTGGCTTTTTTGACTTTGTATACACATATTTCTCTTGACATTCTGCCTCTATTTACCACCAATAAATTTTCATCCAGGAAAGATAGGCTAAATTTTCCCTGAGGATCTTCAGGAATGACTAATTGAATGTAGCTGACAAAACATGAGAAATTTTATTTCAAAAATAAGTATTTCCATTATGCTTCCGTAGGGGATATGTGAGGTCAGGATGTGTTACAGAATTTAGCTTCGCAGCGTTTTACTAATTTTCACCACAATTATTTCTCCTCAACAAACATACTAGAGCCCCTGCCAGAACTTTCCTTACAAGATTGCTTAGAGTAACTAAAAATGAAAAGCAACCCAGATGTCTCACACCAGGGGAGATTGGTTGAATAAAACCCGATAAAGACGTATCAGTGAAATATGATGCAGCTATTAAAATGATGCTGTAAAAATATTTATTAATGTGGAAAGATATTCATTTTGTATTGTCTATTGAAGAGAACGTACTAGGCAATATCTGTATTATATTTATATATGTGAGAAATATGTTTATACTGCATGAAATTACATATGTATTATAATATATGAAACACTATGTATTATATGTATGAATACATTGTAACATGCTTGCCATATTATCTCTTTAGGAAAGACTTTCCTGACCTCACACTACCTCATGCCCTTGTTAGACACTGTCCTACCACACTGTATTCCCCTCTCATAATACTTAGAAGATTGTAAATGAATATTCGATTGCTTCAGAATTGTTCATGTTACTTTCCCACCTGAATATAATCTCCCTGAGGGCAGGGGCATGTCTATCTTAGACACTGCTGTATCTAGCCGCACCCACCTTTTTGGTAAGCAGATCAAAATCTATTTGTTGAATGAAAGAATAAATCAATATACACCAAAAAAATCTGGAAATATGCAAATCAAAATGTTGATGAGGGCTTTCATCTGGACAGTGGAATTACAGGTGCCTTTTCTTCTCTTCATTTTCTAATTTTTTCTACAATGGTTATGTGCTTTTTTAAAAAAAGATTTTATTTATTTATTTGAGAGAGAGAGCATGAGCAGGGGGGACAGGAAGAAGCAGACTCCTTGCTGAGCAGGGAGTCCAACGTGGGGCTCAATCCCAGGACCCTGAGATCATGACCTGAGCTGGGGGTAGACACTTAACTGACTGAGCCATCCAGGCACCCTGGTTAAGCACTTTTTTTTTAAATAAAAATTACTTGATAGAATTTTAAAAATAGAAATTGCTTTAGTCAAACTTTGGCTGTGATAATGCTATAATTAATCCCAAAATATTAAAGTCTTACAACAATGAGTCTTCATTTCTCACTCAGTGTCTTTGAGTAAGCTTGGGTAGCTCTGTTCCAGATTCTAGGTCAAGTTCAGGTCTGCTCCACAAGTTTTCTCCCAAAGGGAACAAGGGTTCCTATCTAGGAAATGCTATCTTCATGAAAGGAAGTGGAAGCACAAGAGGAACCAGCAGAAACACGGTTTTGAAACCTCTGCTCAGAATCAGCACTCTGTCTCTTATACCTTCAATTGGCCAAAACAAGTCACATGGCCAGGCCCCAAAACAGTGAAACAAGAATACGTATCTGCCTCCTGTGAGGTGTAGTTAAGTCATATGGCAATGGGAAAAGTGTGCTACAGAGAGGAAACTAGGATTTAGGTACCCTAATCCAATCTATCGTAATACATAATAGTTTCTAACACATGAGGTCAATTCTATGCCAGCCACGTCTAAGTCTAAAAGTCAGAATCACAAACAATGAAGCTCTGAACAGAAGCGCTGAATCCCTGAACCAAAGAACAGCCTTTCGAATACACACACATTTCAATATAAATAATCAGCATGACTTCAGAATGCAAAGTTAACAATGGAGCAAGGAAAGGTACTACATCAAGCGTTGTATGGGGTAGGCTGTTGCATCAATAACCTCTACTGATTTATACCAGATTGATATCTCCCTATAAACAAGTGACTCTGCAATGAAGGCAGTTTTGTCACCCCGATTGGCAGTGTCTAGAGACATATTTGGTTGTCATGACCTAGGGGCTGTGGAGAGGGCTGTCATTGACATTTGATGGGTAGGAGTCAGGGATACTGCTGAACATCCTACAATGACAGAGTTGCCCCCACCACAAAGAATTACCCAGGCCCAAATATCAAAAGTGTGTTCATAAACCTTCTTGAAAACATACAGCCTTGGTTAGTCCCCTCCCACATCTACTCTGGGTTTGGCCATGTGATTTGTTTTAGCCAATGTGACATTACAGCTATGACATGTAACAGAGGTGTGAAAAGTGAATGATCACTGGGGCTTGCTATCTCTTGCTGCATTTGAAATTTTAGCCACAGTGTAAAGAAGCTGAGACCTCTTGCTAACAGCTAGGGACACATGGGTCCCTTGCTGCCATTGCCCCAGCTGTCAATCATATGAGTAAGGCCATACAGAGTCAGTGATCCCCTACAAGATTCACCAGTTACCTGTAGTCATGTGAGTGAACTGTGGCAAAACTAGTAAAAAGATTTCCCAGCTACAGCATAGCCTAAATTGACAAACCACAGTAACAAGAGCTCATATACAATTGTTGTTTTAAGACACTATGTTCCAGGGAAGTTTATCATGAAGCAAAGGTATATTGCACTTTTGGGGATACAGGCTAAGATGCTGTGATCAAAAGACTCACATATGGTAATTTAAAAAAGAAGGTTTTACATAGAAGTTCAAGACTCCAATATGTTTTCTATCTCTGGGTCCAAGTTGGCTTCTCTAGCTCCTGACATGGCATCTATATCCCAACCAGCATAAAGGAGGAAATACAATGGAGGTTCATATGCAACCTTTTCAGGTTTGGACTCAAATGTACCATATATCATTTCTGCTCACATCCCATTGCTTGAACAAAATCACATTGCAAAGGGGGCTGACAAGAAGTGACTTTATTTATCTGGGGCAACATTCTTTGTGTCCAGGAAAAATTCCAGTTGAGCGGAAGAAAAGAATGAATACTGGAGAACAATTGATTGCCGTAGTTATTTTAAACTTAAAAAAAGTTATTTTAACTCTATCACATGCATAGCAGATGCAGTAGTTAGCTGGTAGTCAGAGAAATCCAGAAAATTGAGTCAGTATTCCGTTTCACTTTGCTAATATAACCCTGACTTTGTCCCTATAAAAAAATCACTTGCTCTTGAACCTGTAACACAATCTTTATTACTTTGTGGGGTAAAAGTTGGTTTCTATCAAAGCGGAAGATAACATAAGTTTTCATAATGCAAATATTGCTTCCTCATTTCCATTGTGAAATCCAAATACTTTCCTAAGGAGACATTCCCAATATGTGGAAGCTTTCAAAGGAAGAGTGAGTGCCAGACCCTCACATCTGGAAGGTTTTGGCATCATTTTCCCAATTTTATCATCTTCTTTCATAAATTGTTCCCTCAATTTTTCAGTCCATGTTAAATTCTCAGATGCCTAGATACCAGGTCATAGAGCCTTGTAGAGCCTGGGAAGGGCTTAACTTTAACTGAGTAATGCACTTAACATGATGTAACACTAGACAGCATTTGAATGAGAATGCATGGAAAAAGAAATCCGAATGACTTATAAGCCTAGAAATATGTGTATCCTCCCCTCATGGAAGGAGTGGCCATGGAAACTACACTGAGATAACAGTTTTCTCTTCTAGAACTCCATGTCTGAGAACACCTGTTGGTGAGAATGGGGAGGGACAGTTACTCTTAGGCATTGCTGGTAGGAATGTAAAACTGTTCAACCTATGGGGAGAAAAATTAAGCAGAAACTACAGAATTTCAAAAATTCACATCATTTTAATTTATCAATTTGAGGAATTTCTATCCATTTCTAAGAATTTATCCTACAGAGATACTTACACATATAAAAATTTATTTATGTTTAAGATTATTTCCCAAAGCAAGCTTGTCAAAGGGGAAAAAAAAGGAAACAACCTAACTACTCATTAGCCGGGGATTTATTACCTAGGACACATATGATACAACTATAAATGAAGAATAGACAGTAAATGATTACTAAAATACTCTGTTAAATTTTAAAAAGCAAAGTGCGAAGTCATGGAATGTTATACATAATGCTGTCATTTGTTTTTAAAGAAAAGAAATGTTCATAACCAATAAAGGCCTTCGACAGATAAGCCAGAGCAAGCACCAATGCTTACTTTCTGAGGGAGATAGGAATCAGGTTGATGCAGGATGAGATGGGAAGGAGAAATTTCCAATAAACGCACTTTCACACTTTGTGGCATTGGAAACACGTGAAGATATTTCCTCTTTGAAGAAAAGGGTTTGGGGTTTTGTGGGTTGTTTTTGTTTGTTTATTTAAATGAAAAGAGCCACCAAACAATTACCTTTCTTGTGTATTAATGCAGCCTAAGGCGCTATTTCTTTACTCTTCATCGTTACATCATATTGGGATCTTGGTAATACTCGTTCTACTGCTCCTGCAGCCACAACGCCTCACTGCAGATGCATTTGGTTCTCCAGTGCTCTACCTTCCCCGGGGAGCAGCATCTCCCTGTTTCCAGGTGTTCTTTCATTGTCCTTTTGTGCCCAAAATATGTTTTCTCCTTTGTTCCAAACACATTTCCCCGGCTCCTGCTCCACGCCTCACTTTCTCGTAGCTTGACACAACCCCCGCTCATCTTTCTAGACTCAGCTTCATCTGTGGATGGAGTTTGACTTTCCCAGCAGAGTGAGTTGCTTTGGCCAGGTATTCCAAAGGCTCTGGGTTGTTATCTCTGTAAGGGCACTATGTTCTTGGCTTTAGGATTTACCTCTGCACAATGGCTCTGGCCAGTGGACCAAGAGCTCTGCTAGGACAAGCCTCAGTCTTCTTCCCCAGCACATCCCCCAGGACCCAGGCCAGCGCCCAGCAGAGGGGAAATACTCACTGTTTATGGAAGGAATGAATCAACTCTATTATACAGGTGAGGAAGTCAAGGCTCAAGGAGATGGACTACCTTGGTCAAGCGATACATCCATTCACTCCTATATCCTTTTCAGTTAGAGAAAGGCTTCAATGCAAATGAAATCTGTTAAAAATAGGAATCAGAAGGAATTAAAAATATATTGAAATCCTGTAAAGGGCTCAGCTTATAAATGGTGAGCTGGGACCCACAGCCACGCTTTCTGCCTACAACTCGGTGCTTTTCCACTGCGCCAGGCTCTTACCAAAAGTGGGTGTATGTCAGCTGGGTTGACTGGCAGAGGTTTATTTCTTATTTATTGTTTAGGTGACTTCAATCTTAAGGGTTGAACCAGAATACACTTGGGGCAGCATGTTTTCCCACTAATATTTTGCTACAGACAAGGCCATGAAACCTATGGCTTCTGGCCAGTGAAGCCCTCCGGTCACCACAATTGCACAATGAGGCAAATGCAATGTGTAAACAAAATGGCTTAAAACACAGAATGTAGAGAACTGACAGCTGCATAAAGCAGTAAGATACTCCAGCGAGTGTCCCCTCGACAGCGTCCTGAGGAAGCAGACCAGTGCATTTATCTGGTGGCCACTTGGCTCCCAGAAAGCAGCTCGCCGACACAATTTGGCAGTACTCCCTGGGGCTGTGCTCATTCCTGGTGGCGTTGGGCAGGGTGCCAGGCATCACCCTCTGTGTGCAAGACAGCAGGGCAAGGTGCCCGAGGGTTAGAGACAAAAACATCTGTTGGAGTCACCGAGTTGTTGGTTGCCTGAGTTCACCCGCAGGGAACGTGGGGGGAGCCAACTGCCAGGCCGCTTCCAGGATGTGTCCTGACCCCATGAGGGACACTGCAAGCTCCAGAACCCAAGCCCAAAGGTCAGCCAACATGGAAACAAACACAAAAGCCTCCCCACCAGCATCAGCAAGCAGACAAGGGTTGGGGGCAGAAACCTAGCTCCTGCTCCTCAGACTAAGCTGTAAAACCAGGTTCGGGCCAAGCAAATGACAGCCAACCAACCAGTAGAAAAGTAAAGAAAAAGGTCCATCACGATTTTCTTTTTTTGATTTTGTCTTTTCAACAAGTAACAACTTGATGATTTTTTTTTTCACAGAAAATAAAGCTTCCAAGAGCAGCTGTTTTGTCTTATTGTGTGGGTTTTAATGGATTTAGAACATTTCAGGGATGTGAGGGTCCATAAGGGTCATGTCTTCCAGCCCCTGACCTCGGAGCTAGCTCAGTCATTCTGTTGAATTAGTCGTTGTTCCCCTTCGTAACAGAGCCATTGGATGTACAGGAGTCCGGCCCAGCAGGCTCAGCTAAGGCAGATTAGCTCACCTCCTTGGAAGGAACCACATTCCTCACCAGTGAACAACCCAAGTCACTTTGCCATTCAGGGCACTTTTTTGCTTCTTTTAAATTGTAATTTATTCCTAATTCACATAATGCCCATGCTTTGATTATGATCTGTGGATGTGATGTGATCATTTGAAGGGTAAAAGCAATGTGATCAGTTTATTTACAAAATAATCTATTTGCTAATCAGCCAATGAATAAATACGTCCTGAGTTTTCAAGGTCAGTTTACTTCACGTTGGCAAATCTAAATGCACCCATTGGTTCAATCAAGATACCTCAATGCCCACTACTCTTGGGGTATTGTCTTAGTCCATTTGGACTGCTCTAACAAAACACCATAGACTGGGTGCCTTATAAACCACAGAAATTTACTTCTCATAGTTCTGGAGGCTGGGAAGTCCAAGATCAAGGCGCCAGCAGATTCGGAGTCTGGTTAAGAACCCACTTCCTGGTTCATAGACGGCCGTCTTCTGGCTGTGTCTCTTCTGGCTGTATCCTCACATGGCAGAAGGGACAAAAGAGCTCTCTGGGGTCTCTTTTATAAGGGCACTAATTCCATTTTTGAAGGCTCCACCCTCATGACCTAAGCACCTCCCAAAGGCCCAGTCTCCAGATACCATCATATTGAGAATTGGGTTCCAACAGAGGCCTTTGAAAGGAACTAACTTTCAGTCTGCTGCAGGCACCATGTAGGCACTGGGGCTAAATGCCGAATAAAAGCCTGCAGCTCCTTCCAGAAAACTTAAAGGTTTGGCAGAAAATTCTTCATCTATCAAATCTAAGAATTCCAAAGATGGAGAAGGCGCGGAAACTCTATTTTGGCACAGTCTGGAAGTGGTAGGGCAGATCCGATGACCACATTGGCTTCCAAGAAAGCCCAGCATTTGCCTTAGAGAACTCAGTAAAAACAGTGATCTAAATAACACATGTCTTCAGTTTTTCTATTTTTAATCACTCACCTCAGGTCGGCTATAAATTCTTGAAGATTAAAAGTATTAGATCTCACAATGCAATGGCAGGGTTGTACTTATTGGGTAATTCCAACTTCTAAAGCTCCTTAAAAAAGAGAGAGAGAGATTATTATATGCAAATAGCACGCGAGACATAAGGTGCCAAATCTGGAGCATAAGCCTGAGGCAGGTCGTAGCTCACAAAGTTGGTTGCTGCAAATATAACACTTGGAACTGGGTGCTGTGTAATTGTGACAGAAACCCAAACTGGGATTTGACTTGGCTAATGTAACTTTTATTCTAATTGCTCCCCAGCTCACTATGATCTGTATATTATGCCACTCAGCAAATGTTTCCCCCTGTTCTCTCATTTGTATAATTCAGACACTTTTCCTGATGGGCATTTGGGTATATGATTCTCAGTAGCATAGCTAAGATGGAAGAGTTATCCTGGAAGATCTACATGTAGTCTAGGGAGACATTCCACTCAGATTTACCAAGTTTCACAGGAAGCTAGCTGTTGGGTTAAGAAAACATATAGGCCAAACATACAATGACATCAGGCCTTCTTCCCTGACGCCAGCCGGGTGTTTGATGTGGTGACATCCTGCAGCCATGTGATGCCAGGGTTAGTTTCATGATTCACATTGTTAACCTTTGGAAATGCTGAACATAAGTGAATGACCCTCAATTCCACCCAGATGTATGAGAAACACTATTTGTAAATAGTCTCTCCCCCATGGTAGTACTTGGACTTGAAGACAGTTACTCCAAATTTTCGGCAGTTAGTTCAATGGCTCACAGATTTGCAAACTGTGACTATGGTCACAAGTTGCAAGGGCTTTGGCTTCCCTTTGTCACTGTTGACAAACCCTAAACAGAATTCACTGTAACATATCATTATTCTCACACCCCTACTTAAAAGAAGTGAATCAAAAGCAATGGCTTCAAGTTTGGAAGGTCAAGTTCCCTTGGAGGTACCACCTCATCATCCAGATAGAAGAAATCCTTAGAGAGTCCATATGACTGAATATTTGAGTCCTAACACACTCTCCAAGCATGCAACTACAGAGAACATTTGGAATGGTAGGCCAGCACCTGCCAGAAACCTTTCACTGTTTGTCCTTTCAGGACAAACTATGAGAAATGCTGCTGCAGTTTCAACGCGGGTTGGATTTTCAGTGACCTGTGTTCAGAAAAGTCACGTGATAGCTTGTGCTTCGAAAATCATTTTCTGATACAGATTCACCCAGTAAAAACAGTTTTGATGATATCTCTCTTATTTTTATTTATTTTTATTTTTTTAAGTAATCTCTGTGCCCAACGTGGGGCTCAAACTCACAACCCCGCAATCAAGAGCCGCCCACTGCACTGACTGAGCCAGCCAGGAACCCCAATATTATCTATTTTAAATTTAACTTTAGTGCAATAGAAAAATTAACAGACATGCAACATCCAAAGGTATTCAGTAGGTCATATTAATAGGAATAATATCAGAGGTCAAAGTTTATAACAATATTTCCAAGAGTCATTTATAGTTTAATTCTTTTATTAACACACCTAGTCATAATTTCACAGCAAGCAAAACAGCAAATAATTTACCCAAATATAGTTCTTTGTTGCCTTTACCCTCCCATATATATTATTCTCAAAAGACCAGTAGTCTGATACTTCATTTTTCCCACTTTGAGATGCCTCTAATACAGTTCCATTTCATACAATATTATTGTACTACATACATGTATTTCATACAAAGTATCCAATTTATTTTAAGCATCTGGGGACGCTTAAGATGTGATCACAGCTGCATGTGTAAATAGCCACCGGCTATATTGACTGTGCCAGACATCACATTCAGTGCTTTACACACCAGATCTTTCAGCCTCAAACCCACCCTATTATTTTGTAGACTATTTTATACCCTATTAGATTATTATTCTATTATTATTCTGTTTCTCAGATGATAGAACTGAGTCACGGAGGTTTTAACAAGCTCTCTGTAGCCTGACAGTAAGGATATGGCAGGGCTGGGATTGAGACCTAGTTTTAAGTGGCTGTCAGATGTCCAAACACTCAACCGCTACCCTATGTGATCTCTTAGTAAAGAGGTCACTTGGTAAAGGCACTTTCCTCGTCTTCCCATTTCTTCTGGGGCAAAGAATATAATGCTATGCTGTTTAATTTGTCTCACATTGGCTGAGAGATTGGGATTTGGTAGGAAAGACAAATGACACTTTGAATCGGGGAAGTTGAGTTGGTGCTGCTGCCATGGTAACTGACCAGGAGAATTTCCTGATAGTTGAGAAACCGCTGGAGCTAGCGAAAGGCCCCTGCTGGTTAGTAGGCTGGCTTAAAATGAAGCAAGATTTTTTTTTTTAAGTCATAAAATTGAAGCTACATCCAAATCACAGAGACTATTTTCTTTTCTTTTTTTTTTTTTTTTTACAGAGACTATTTTCAATGTGTTCAATATTTCAGTGTGTTCTGAATTTGATTATCCCACCGGTGGAGATGAGCTGTAAAAGCCACATGAAACTACATAATGAGTATGACTAAATCTTTAACTGGTTGTCTTTTATTTTACAGATAAGAAACAAGATAGAAGAGTCCAAAGATAAATTAAATAACACTGAGAAGTTTCCTCTATTGTCTGCAAATCTCAAACTGTTCATAAAAATAAAGTCTCTTTAAATTTTATTTAAAAAAACAACTGCAATCTCGCCATCCAGAGCAAACATGTTAATGTATTTGGATCTGTATTTAGAAACGTTTTGTCTGTGCATACATTTCCTTTTATAAGAAAAAGGGATCAAACTATTTTGGACCATGTTTTATTCTTTTTAACAATAAATGATGATGAACACTGTAAGTATTGAGAAATATTTTTCTACAACCACATTTTTAATGGTTGCATATGCATATGACTGAATTTCTTTAACTACTCCTTCAAGGACTTTCGTTTTTTTCTCCCCCCGCCCCTTTGTTCCAAGAGAGAGAGAGACCTCGGGAGGTGAGGGTGAAGTGGAGGAGGGAAGGGCAGAGGGAAAGAGAGTGTCTTAAGCAGCCTCCATGCTAAGCACAGAGCCCCAACTCGGGGCTGGATCCCATGACCCTGAGATCATGACCTGAGCCAAAATCGAGAGTCGGATGCTTAACTGACTGAGCCACCCAGGCACTTCTGTTTCCCATTTTTTGACACTAATACACAACAGTGTTTAGGGTTTTGTCATTTTTGTTTGCTCTATAAAATGTACAAAATGGAATCATGTCACACATGGTGTTTTCTATTCTGCTTATGTCACTCACAGTACATTGTAAACATCTCGCCAAGTCAATGAATATGATCTACAACATACAGAGCCAAAATCTGGGCCCTCATCAACAGCTGCATCCAGTAGCTAGGAATGATCGATGTTCTTTCAAGTTGAGACTTCATAAAAAACCATGAAAGAACATAGAATTGTATCATGAATTAAGCAGAGTTTATTCTTAAATGAACTTAAGTAGGAATTTGCATGAAACAACCCACATCCACAACACTCCTTCAGCTATGATACGACTCTCGTCTTAATTGGCCATGTCTCCCTAATAAGAGATGTGGCCAAGGGCCAGGTCTCTGCTCTGGTTCTGGAGTTCTGTTGCCCTATTTTGAAGTCATCTGCCGATTCTTGTTGCACTCCTTCTGTGCCTACAAACCACACCACACATCACCGGTGGGTATCAGGATTTACCTACAAATTTCCAAGAATTTCAAACCTTTCTGCAGTTACTCAAAGACTAATTTTTTTTAAGCACCGAATCTTATTTCCTTTATTGGTTCTAACCACGTCTATTTTTACTTGTCACTTTATAGATTCCAATTATATACGATGGGATAAGCTATATAGAGCACACAGCATGGCACACAGTAATAATTCCGTAAGTGCTATTGGTTACTGTCATCGATACAAACGCTGTAAACACAACTCTCCTGTGAGTCCACAGAATGACTGCTCTAAAATGTCTCACTGTGGTAGGAGAAAGAGCTTTAAAGCCTCTCCTAGCTTTTGGCAGGAAAGGATCAATTTCTGTTCTGTGTAATTCCTAAAAGACCTCCAACTTCTCCATTTTATACATGTCAGTTACTCTATATGTATTTTGCATATATCACAATATCCCTCTGCAGCCACTCTAGTTATGGTTAAGAAAGCAACCCTTTTGCTGCCTCACCAGGTTCCTTCTGTGGAACATTAATCATAATGATATGCATATTGTATTTGCACATCTGAACAGTAAATTGGATTTCAGACTTACAGAGGTACAAGGAAGGTGTACATCTATGACACAAGTCATAATCTCCCTGTGTCCTCATTATCCCATTTGTGACGTGGGAATTACAAATCATTTGCAATATCCCTGTTTACATAGCGACTTCAGAAATATTGAAATAACCCCAATTAAGCTCTGGTGAGTGAAAAGCCTTCAGAAAGAAGTACTCTAGTACACAGACCTCGCTTACTCATGTAGGTCTGGTTTTGCCACTACAGTATTTAGATAGCGCTGCTTAAGTGCAAGAAGGGCTCCGTCTGCATAGTTTGCTGTTCCCCAACCCTTGTGTTTCTTTAAGTTAAAAAAAATCTATTCATATTACCATTTCTTGTTTATTTGCTCTCAATCTATCCACTGACATCCCAAGTCTCGGTCTACTTATGAGTTAAGCAGGTTTTATATCGCTCTGTGTTTCGACTCCCCTGTATGGGTGCTAATCTCTGTGGGTTATCAGTTTTTTAAATACTTGACCCTCCCTAGCTTCTCCTTCTGTCTCTCTCATGCTCTTTGTTCTTTCCGGGACCCACTTCCCACAAAGCTCCACCTAAGCGTTGCACTCTTCACTTCGCTTCTGATTAGATGACATGATAGAGCTGCATCACCTGCTCCCACCTGAGGCTCTGTGAGTGGTGTCCCCACTGCGGGAATCCACTACCCACAGAGTTCTCAAAGGCTCCATGGAGCTCCAGCTCTGTTCCTTCACATGGAAGGAGGTCTCTGGGCATATCGGGGAAACAGACAGAGTGTATCCTGGACCCACTTGGGCACCTCCCAGCTGCTTAAGCCCATCACTGCTCCTCTGGACAGTTTAAGATTTTACTGTTCTCCTTTCTTAAAATGTACTGTTCCCATATTCTAAAACACCCTGCAGGGTATTCACCTGACATCCATGTTGATGTGTGAATGAATAGGGACATGCTCAGTAAAGATAACCACACCTTAATACAAAATCTTCTGGAGCTAACGTCGTAACCCAGAGGAAAGCCTGTGAAGAAACAATCTTCCAACTTCCAAGACTGTGGTGGGACAGGTATCTGAAGCACATAAAGTTTTCAGCACTTCCAAAATCATAGGATGTGAGCGGCTATTTATTCTTCTTAAGGGTCCAGGGCACATGTGTCCTTATAAGAAGTGTCACCAGATGCAAAGCAGGGGGAACAGAGGAGAATTAATCATATGTACATCAGGCTGGAGGAGAGATAATCACTAGGTATAGGATTTACTTTACTGCTTTCAACTGGGAGGAAAGAAAGGCAATGAACGTTTATTGAACCTCAACTGTGGGCTAGCCATTGTACCAGGAACTTCATATGTACCATCTCATTAATCCCAAGAATAGCTACCATTTATTAGCTGCTTGCTTTGTGCCATATCCTAGACTAAGACTTTCAAATGTGTTACTTATTTTAATCCTTCCAATAATCCAAAATAATCAATTTTATACTATCCTAAAATATTGTGTAAGTATTATGTAAGTATATAAAATACTATAAAAGCCAGGAAGTGAGGTTAGAGAAGTCCATTTGCCCAGAACCATGGAGTTAGTAAATGGAAGAGCAAGACTCAAATTTCAATGCAACTATAAAACCTGTGCTCTTAAGCCAGTTCTGTAAGATAGCGATTATGCTTCCACTTTTCAGATAAGGAAACTGAGACTCAGAGAGGTTAAGTGGTGTGCTCTATGTCTCAGAACCAGTCAGTTGATAGACCTCACTTCTTCAAAGTCGATTCTACCTAGGTATAAAGCCCACGAGCTCCGTACCTGTTGACTCGGCAGGAGTTGAAGACATGCTGTCCTCCCGAAGACCTTTGTTTAAGTACAAGACATCTCCAAGATAAATAATGTGGGTGAAAATAAAAATATATATATATATGTCCAGAGAACACAACGACCAGTCCCTAAAAAAAAATTGACCTAAATGTCTGGGATCTAATCTCTGGGCATATTTGTATGCCAATGTCCAAATGTCTGTCTCAATTTTATCATCATCAAATTTCCCAGTACATGGAAAGTAGACAAAATCATCAAGTCACCATATAAGATAAGGCAGGACTTGTTGAGGGAAGGCTCCCAATACTATTTTCTGCAGTTAATTGCTTACATTGCTTATTCTGGTACAAACAAGGATAGTAGGAGTTCTGAGGGCAGAAATGGGAGTAGAGCCCATGTTGAAATGAAGTGTAAAGCAATGTGTATGGGGACTTATACTAATTATTATGCAGGAAGGGATTGGGGAGTGTGGTGGGAGAGAAATGGATAATTGAGAGAAGAACCAAACTTGTGGATTGGAGGAGAGAGGAAGAAACACATGGGAAACACAAACAGGCTTCCAACCATTCTGTGGTGGGGAAAAGAACACCAGCAAGGACCTTACCTCTTTCTCCAGAGCTATTCCTGGGCAACTGCTGGCTCTCAGCAATCCATGGAGGCTGCTGGGTGGCATTGGTCTGCACTTCCCTGGCTTTGGTTTCATGACCCCACCCCTACTCCCCACTGTAGGTAGGCTGGGGACACAAAGATAGACCCTCCAAGAATTCAATACAGACATGGGTGGGAATGACTGTATGAAGCAAAGGTTGGTGGCCAGGGGAAAGAGTGTTGATCCAAGGGCCAGCAGACATGCTTCAACACTCAGCTCTAATACCCAAGAGTTTAACGTCTCAGGGCCCCCACCTATGACTAATTGTTTAACATCCTCCCATAGGGTTTAGGTAAAAAAAATGTAGTGTTCTTCAAAATCTGTATCAAATTATTTTTCATATTTTCATGATACCAACCATGGTCTTGATTTGGAGAATTATCCAAATATCTCTAAGCATCAAACCTGGTAGACAAGATTTTTTTTTTTTTAGTTTAAAAATATAGATGGAAGGTAGAAAGGAAGGAAGGGAGAGGGTAGAAGAAATGGGAAGAAGGGAGGAAGACAGACAGAAAAACACCCTAAGGCACTGACTTTTTTGGGTGACTCAAACTGACAAAATGTTAGCCCAAAAGCGTGTTTCTAAAAATGGCTACTACAGAAACAACACTGGAATAAGAACCTGCTTGAAGGGAACAAGAGGACTGCATTAGTGGATATGAATGTTGTTTTGTACTTTGGATTTTAAAAAAAAAGGCATGCAGCTTGTAAGCCTCTGAAAAGAGGACAGAGGGAGGGCGGAATGATGGCACTCCTCGCTCATCCTCCCTCTCTCAGAGACCCTATTGGGTTGCATAGTCACCTGGTTACATGCCTGTTGGTGATTTTCTGTATACCCCTCGATGGTAAAAGAGACTGCATTGTGTCGACTCCTACTGTTTTCTCTGGCTTTACAAGGTATCCTGAAATATAGCAGAGAAACACCAGCCTGAAACTTGAAGTGAACAGAAGCAGATTCAAATGCTAATTCTTACACTCATGAGGTTGGGTCTTACCCTCTCTGAGTCTTGTTTCCTCATCTATCCATCTATATGACATCAGGATTGACTTTAAGGTCCTTCTGGACCAGCACTTCCTGGGGTTCCTGCCACATCCCTTTCTTCCCAGAGAAGCAACATGAATCCCACCTTCTAGGGGTTCAGGAGTGGATTTTCAGGAAAGTAACGAAGCTTAAGATTCAGGGCCACTTCCCTGCCAAGGCCCTTCCCAGCCTCTGTGAGGGGCAGTGTGTATCTTTTTGTAAAACTGGCCGAAGTAGATATTTTCATGTCCCTTTCCTTAAACAGGACCTATGGAGTTGAAGGTTCAAGTTCCCCAAAGTTTGGGTCTGCTCCTGTACAGAGGAAGTATTTCTCACCAAACCCAACAATAAAATGCAGAGTACATGGCAAGTAGACAAAATCATCAAGTCACCATGTAAGTCCAGACACTAGCTGAAAAAGCAACTGCTCTTGAGTTTCTCTGTAGGTCATCTCCCCTTTGGCTTTTCTGCTTTTGTTCGGGGAAGAAGCTCTGACCCCAAACAGCAAAACGGCTGACCCAAATTTGCAGCCTGAACTGAAATCATAAACTGCATTCTTAATGACAGCGTGCTGTTCTGTGCCCTCGTCCTGGGGGCCCCCCAAAGCCCTGAAAACATGTGGTTGATCTAATTTACCAACAATAAATTGAAAACTGCACGGGACCACCAGTGAAACTGGATCGAGCCAGTTGCCATCCCTAGAAGGCCGGGTTTTCAGTTTTCATATTCACCTCATGTTTTTCTACATCATTTAAAATAGAGTCGCTGGTGGCTGTTTTTCAGGCACGGCAGAGATTATTTTTACTCTCAATTACAGTGACCAAAATAGCAACTGCAGCTCTGGGAATAGAGAACGCGCTGGCATTTATTTAATTGGTTTTCAAGGCAGAGTCAGTTTTCATAAAAAAAAAAATTGGTTAGTTTATTATTATTATTTTTAAAGATTTTATTTGTTTATTCATGAGAGACACAGAGAGAGAGGCAGAGACATAGGCAGAGGGAGAAGCAGGCTTCCCGCAAGGAGCCCGATGGGGGACTCGATCCCAGAACCCTGGCCCTGAGCTGAAGGCAGATGCTCAACCACTGAGCCATCTACCAGTCCCTATTATTATTATTTTTTTAATGGTTTCTCCCAGTTGCTTTATGCTCCTTGGGGCTTGCTTTCCTAGATGACATCTGCAAATGCCATGCCTCTGCCTTGCCTTTGTGCAACTACTTGCTGGTGCCCTCCTGCCAAAGCTTCCTCCACCATCTCGAGGTTTTTCACTTTTGCACAGAAGTCCTGGGACCCCCTCCTGCAGGCTGCACCCAGCCTGTTTTCCAGCTCTTCTTCTCATGGAGAGCACCCACAGTGGGGCATTCCATTCCCAGAGGAGTCAGTCGCCACGCGATTACTAAACACCAATTCTGAGTCCAGCGTGGGGAAGCCAGGAGAAGCGTCCTCGGGGGTTAACTACACACAAACATATTTATTCAACTTGTTGGGAATGTAAGCTACTAAGTGATATTTCACAAGCCACTTATGCAATGGTCAGCCTCCTTCCCGAAACTTATACTGCTAGTGGTGCGGGTAGGAAAAATCTATCAAGGAAAATTTTCTAAACCAACAGTAATTATGCAAGTATTAAACTCTACATTCCTTTGTCCTTGCAAACTGTTTCTTTCCTCTGTCTTAGGCTCTGACATTACTCTGGCTCTCTGCTCTGCCTCTACCCACATGTAGTATTGTCCTCTAGAGACATTAGTTGTCAAACACATTTAGTGTTCATTCAAAAAAAATATTCATTGAGGGCCTACCTTTCACCAACACTAGGTTTTGAAGGAGGAATGCCTTCTGCCCTCGTTGAGTCTAGTGGGAGTGCTGGAGACCTAAAAACAGCACAGGAGTGCATTGTAGTAAGTGTTTTGATAGACAGCAAGTTTCACTGATGGGACATCAGTGCATCTACATCTGAATCTGTGCGAGTGTTTGTATGGCCTGCCTCTGAGGAGAGTGCCTTGGAGCCATGCCCTACATTTGACTACATTGAACCCTGCAACGGTCCAGATATTTCATTGGAAGAAAATGTTCTACTTCTTTTAACATAAATAATTAATATCTGGTTGTTGGTTTGTTTTGTTTTGTTTTGTTTTGTTTTGTTTTGTTTTTGCTGCCATAATAAATTAACACAAATCCAGCAGCTTGAAATAACACTACTTTATGACCTTGTAGTTCTGTAGGTGTCAGTTGGCCTGGGACCTTGCCTGAAGGCTCTAGGAGAGAATCTGCTTCCAGGATCGCGTGGGCTGTTAGTAGAATTTCTTTCCTTCTCATGGCCCCCAAATGGCCCCCTCTATCTTGAAGCCAGTAATGGTGAGTTGAGTTTTTCTCATACTTTGAATCCCTCTGCTTCCCTCTTCTGATTTCAGGGATTCACAGGATTACATTGGGTTCCCCTGTACAGTCCAGGATAATTGCCCAACTTCAAGGTCATCTGATTAGTAACCTTAATTACATCTGCAATGTTCCTTCTGCTTTGTAACTGCCGCAGAACAAAGACCAGGGGCAGAGAGCATGGGCTACCAAAATTCTACCCACCTCAGTCTACTCTAGCTCCCACCCCCACTCCAGTATTCCCACCCACCTCCATGCAAAGTACATGCATCCCATCCCAGGATCTCCAAAAGTTTTGAAACAAGTAATCAAAGGGTTAATGGGAATAATAAATGCAGCCACAACTTTTTACCTGGGCTTTTTTGCATTTTTCTTTCAATTTCCCTGATTCTCCTCCTTCGGAGAGGCATGCTAAGGCTTGTTCTCCTGTCCCCTCGTTTGACTGCCTCTCGAATAAACTCTTTGTTGCTGCGTACTCCATGTCTCAGGAATTGGCTTTCTGCACATTAGGCAGATGGATTTGGGTTCCATTATGGTTTCATCCTATTCTAGCTTCAAAACCCCCCTAAATCTCATCAGCTCAAAAGCTCCACTTCTCATTCTTTCAGTCATCTAAATATGATACGCAAGAGGCTCTAGATAAACTCCATTAAGTACAACTCCAAGGGTACAATCCTCCACCTGTGAACCCATGAAGTTAAAAAAAACAAGTTATCTACTCCCCACATACAAAGGTAGGACAGGCAAAGGATTAACAGTTATAGACATCTCTGTGCAAAATGGAGAAAATAAAAGGTAAAAAGTAGTCCGTGGTCTACAACAGCCAAGACTCTTTTAGGTTTCAATGCTTGCAATTGAATCTCCATGGCTCTCAATTCTCCCATCTGAGTCATCAGGTAAAATGAAACACCAGCAACCATATTCCGGGCACTGTGCTATGGGTTTTCCATCTATTGACTCATTTAATCCTCCAACTACTCTATGACATACACTGTTATTAATTATCCCCATTTTATAGATAAGGTCTCTGAGACATTATGTGGGCACAGAGCCTTCCCAAGGTCATACAACCAGACAGTGGAAGACCTGGACTCAACCCAAGTAGTCTGGCTTCAGGACCACTATACTTACACTCTACTGTCCTGCAAAATCAGTAAAAATTTTAAGGCACTGAGTTCTCAGGAAGGAAGGAGTTTGGAAAGTGTTCCAGGCTTTCCCCAGTACCCAAGGCATTACCTGTGCAATATGCGTATGTGGTTGGTTATATATCACTGTGTAGTGCCCAGCTTCGGTACAGGGAATGAAGAGAACACTTGGCATCTCTGTGGTGGGATATAGAGGTAAACATATTAAAGGAAACCCCAAGTCTTGGACCACTCACATGCAGGACTCTTTTTCAGAAAACATGAGTCTATCTATATGTGTTTTCCTCCTACCTAAAATAATCCATTCTTTCCTTTTAAGAAGAAAAAAATCAGAACCCTTTGTGTATATAAAGACGATTATTTTCGAGTTACCCTTTAGTCTTTTCCCCTGAACAAACTTGTTTAATATTTCCTCATGGGGAAGTAGGATCCTACTGTGGTTAGGAGTGAGGTCTCAGGGATTGGACTGAGAGCAAATGCTGGACCACCTCTTCAGAGCTGCTTAATCATGTATTACCCACTTCAATTCTCTAGGATTTGTTTGTAACATAGGGACATAGTGAACCTATTTTATAGAGATTTTGTGATAATTAAATGGGTATAAACCCTATGTGACTGACATCCAGTAAATGCCCAATAAATCTTAGTTACTATTATTTTCCTATCTAAAATCATTTTCCTTGTTTTTATTTTATATCTTTTGCAAGCTCTTCAATGCTAAATTGCATGTAATATAGATACGAACCTGTGGATCAAAGACTTATCTTTTTATTTATTTTTATTGTTTGAAATATGTGTGATTTAGAAACTTTCACCAAGAAAGTGTTTTCTATAAAGTAATTTATTCCATAGTCTAATAATGATCTGCACTGTAACACCAACAGTTTTCTTTAAATTTTACATTTTGCATTGTTTACTCATTTTCAAACAAGCCCAGTTTCATTGTGGCTTTTCAGGAATAATTCACTGATACACAATACCTTACAAACCTCTTTCTCTTGCTTGAGTAGTATGTCAGTTTTTCCCAATATTTTGTCTGCAGAATTTTTGTTCTAACACTAAGTAGAAAGTTGGCAGTTAACCATAACATAATGGGTAGCCAAAATTCATGGAAGTTCAATCACGAGATAGATATCTGTAATAGAAAAGATAAAAGGTTTTGAGTTCTACAACTTATAATCATTAAGATGGTTACTATCTAATAATAATAATAATAATAATAATAATAATAATAATAGCCATAACAGAAAATAACAAATGTGGATGAAGATATGGAGAAATTGGAAACCTTGTGCACTATTAATGGGATTGTAAAATGGTGGAACCACTATGGAAAACAGTTTGAGGTTACTTTTAAAAATTGCAAATAGAATCATCATGTTATCCCATTTCTGGGTGAATATCCAAAAGATTTGAAAACAATGTCTCAAAGAGATATTTGCATACCCATGTTGATAGCAGCACTATTCACAATAGCCAAGAGGTAGAAAGAACTCAAATACTGATTGAGGATGATTGGATAATCAGAATGTGGTATACACATATAGTGAAATATTATTCAGCCTCAAAAAGGAAGAAAATATTGACATTCTACAACATGGATGAACTTTGAGCAGATTGTGTTAAATAAAATAAGCCAGTCAAAAAAGACAAATCCTGGATGATTCCAGTTTTATGAGTTATCTAAAGTAGTCAAATTCATAGAAACAGAAAGTAGAATAGTGATTATCAGGGGCTTCAGGGAAGGAACAAAGGAGAGTTGTCTTTTAATGGGCATAGAGTTTCTATTCTGTAAGATAAAAAGTTCTAGAGTTCTCCTTCACAAAAATGTGAATATTCTTAACACAACTGAACTGTACACTTAAAAATGGTAAAGACAGTAAATGTTTTTACCACAACTGAAAAAAAAAAAGTGTGAACCCTAATGTAAACTATGGGCTTCTGGTGCTGATGACATGTCAATCTAGGTTCCTCAACTGTAATGGTGTACCACTCTGTTGGGGGATTTTGATAGTAGGGGGAGTCTCAGGGGGAACAAGGGTGTATATGGAAACTATATTTTATGATCAAATTTTCTATAAACCTGAAACTGCTGTACAAAGTTAATGTTTTTTATTTAGTCCTGAATTCTCCACTATGTAAATACTGTAAACATTTAACAATGCTTTCAGAAAGATTTAATTTCATGTGCCAACTAAATGGGTGAGGATGTCAGTGGATAGCCTCAAAGCCATCAGCAGTGTGTTGTAACACAGCTATAACCATGGTTAATTCATGCTCATTTGGAACTCACTCCTTTGGAATAGGCAGGGCTACCTGTTTCTTCATCTGCAGCAAAAGGGGCACATTAAATGACCACTAAGGCCAATTTGACCAATACATGACCTTATGAGGCTATGAGTATAGGTCGTATACATGATTTCCATTGAGTAAAAAAATGTAAAATAGATGACTTAACTTGGGATTTGTGTTTGTGATTCATGGTTATGTAATACTTCCCAGATTCACCATTTAGAGATGAAATAAAAATGACTATTTCTGTGAGTACCACTCTGCTATAAGTTGAATTTTCATTTACAATACCTAAGAGCAATTTAGTGGCCCTTCTTTTAAATAATTCCAGCCCCAGTATAAGTCTCAATACATTTTTGTAAAGGTTGAAATTATACAAAGTCTTTCTTCCAATCACAATAAAGTGAAACTAGAAATTGATGGCAGATGGAAAATGGAAAAATCCACAAACATGTGGAATTAAACAACACACTTTAAACCACCAGAAGACCAAAGAAAAAGTCAGGAGAGAAATTAGAAAATATCTACAGATAAATAAAAGTGAAACTTAAAAGAGGCAGCAAAAGCAGTGTCAAGAGGGCATTTTATAGCAATAAACACATACATTACAAAGAAAGTAAGATCTAAGATCTTAAAATAACTAACTACATTTTAACAAATTAGAACAAGAAGAACACACTAAATCTAAAGTTAACAGAAGGAGGAAAATAATGAAGATTAAAGCAGAGATAATGAAATAGAAAATAGAAAAAACACTAGAATCACAGAAATGAGACAAAAACTATGGCTTGGTTTTTTGTTTTTTGTTTTTGTTTTTTAAGATCAGCAAAATAGGCCCTTAGATTAAGAAAAAAAAGAGAGAAGCCTCAAATAGTGAAGTCAGAAATGTCACAGAAATAAAAAAAATTACAACAGAAAAAAAATTACAATAGAATATGAACAACTGTATGCCAACAAATTGGATAACCTAGAAGAGATGTATAAATTTCTAGAGCACACAGCCTGCCAAAACTGAATCGTAAAGGAAAAGAAAATCTGAACACGATGATAATTAGTAAGAAAATTGAATCAGTAATCCAATACCAACAAAGGAATTTCCAGGACCAGATGGCTGCACTAGAAAATTCTACCAAACATTTAAAAAAGAATTAACAACAGATCTCCCCAAACTCTTCCAAAAATTGAAAAGGAAAGAATACTTCCAAGCTCATTCTACGAAACCAGCATTATCCTGATACCAAGCCAGGCAAAGACACTACAAATTAATATCCCTAATGAATATTTATGGAAAACTCTCAAAAATATAGTTGAGCATTGAAAAACATGGGGAGTAGAAGCTCCAACACCCTGCATAGTGCAAAATCCACGTATAACTTTTGACTCCCCAAAACTAAACTACCAATAGCTTACTGTTGACTGGAAACCTTACTGGTAAAAGCAGCCAATTAACACGTGCTTTGTACATTATATGTATTGTATACTGTATTTTTATAGTAATATAAGCTGGAGAAAAGAAAATGTTATTTAAAAATCATAACAATGAAAAATCTTCTCATATCCCTTAGGATAGTCACTATCAAAAAATAATAGCAAGTTTTGTTGAGAGTGTGGGAAATTTGAAACTCTCGTGCATTGTTGATGGACTTGTAAAATAGTGCAGCCACTATGGAAAACAGCATGATGGTTCTTCAAAAAATTAAAAATAGAACTGCCATCTGAGCCAGCAATCCCACTTCTGAGTACATATCAATAAACTGAAAGCAGTGTCTCAAAGAGATATTTGCATACTCATCTTCACAGCAGCACTATTCATGATAGCCAGGATGTGGAAGCAACCCAAAATGTCCATCCCTGGAATAAATGGATAAAATGCGATATGTATGTACGATGAAATACTATGCAGCTTTAAAAAAGGAAGGAAGTCCTATGAAATGCTACAACAAGAATTATGCTAGGATATATAAGCCATTCGCACAAAGATGAATATTGAATGATTCCATTTATATGAGTTATGTAAAGTAGTCAAATTCATAGATATAGAAAGTACAATGATGAGGAATTGCTGTTCAATGAGTAGAGAGTTTCGTTCACTAGGTTAAAAGTTCTTGGACAGCTGTTTCATAACACTACTAAACTGTACCCTTGAAAGTGGCTAAGATGGCGATTTGATGGTGTGATTTCTATCACAATAAAAAAATATACTTATGGGGATCCCTGGGTGGCTCAGCAGTTTGGCACCTGCCTTCGGCCCAGGGTGTGATCCTGGAGTCCCGGGATCGAGTCCCACATTGGGCTCCCTGCATGGAGCCTGCTTCTCTCTCTCTCTCTCTCTCTCTCTCATAAATAAATAAATAAATAAATAAATAAATAAATAAATAAATAAATAAAATCTTTAAAAAAATAAATAATAAAAAATATACTTATAAGTCAGGTTTTCCACTACAGCTGGATAGTATCCCTAGTTTATCGCTCTTGCCCCCAAACATGCATTCATTGTGATGTGGTTGGAGAGACTTGTGGAGATCCCAGGACTAAAACTACATCTAGGAGGAGCTTCACAAGCTGGAGAGCCCAGTGGGGACCAAGGATGCAGGATCACACCTCCCGCCCTCTCCTCCATTGCTCCGGAGCCACCTCATTGCATCAGTGGGCAAATCCTCTCCTACCGACAAGCAGGCAGGATCAGATTCTGCCCCTGACTTCATGGGACCCAGAACAATTGCTCCCCGAGGTTCTGTGTTCTCTCTGCTATCTTCTCTTCCACATTTTCCCTAGCCCTTGGGTGCCTTCGTTCTGCAGTCAACACCTCAGACTCTTCCAAAGACACATCACATTCTCCAACCCCTGGGCTTGGAATGAATTTGAGTTTTCCCTGGAAGGATTTGCCTTCTGCTGGGAATTCTCTACAAAGAGGCTGGAATTTGCATAATGATGGGCATATAATAAAAACTGAATGAGTGAGTGAGTCTCTCAGTGGCTTCACCATATTTTTACGGCCTCTGACAAGCTATAGCTTCTATCATTCTCAGAAGCTAGTTTGTCTTTTTTTTTTAAGACTTTATTTATTTATTCACGAGAGACACACAGAGGCAGAGACACAGGCAGAGAGAAAAGCAGGCTTCCTGTGGGGAGCCCATGTAGGACTCGATCCCAGGACCCCAGAATTATGACCTGAGCCAAAGGCAGATGCTTAACCACTGAGCCACCCAGGCATCCCTGAAGCTAGTTTGTATTAATCCCCCTTCTACCTACAAGCTCTCCCTCTCTCTCCCTTCTTCTCTCCTCCCTCCCTCCCTCCCTCTCTATTTCTTCCTCCTCTTTAGTGTGCAGACACATTCAAGTCTTTCATCTTAAAAAGGACCCTCCCTTAATCTTTCACTTTCTTGCCTTATTTTCATGTGAAGTTTCTTAACAAGTGTGTCAGCGCTAGATACCTCTACTTTCCTATCCTCTCATTTTATAAATTTTCATCATGACAAATTATTACACACAATTACACAGTCATAACACACCATACATATAACATAAAAATGAATACTCTTAATATTTACATTTGCTTCAAATCTTATTTTTTAAGAAATAAGATAGTTATGGTTGAAGTTTCAGTGTATACCTCCATAACTTCATTTTTTCCCTCTCTTCCAATAGATTAACAATCCTGATTCTAATGTTTATCAATCTGATGAAAATGATTACACTACCATTGCAGATGTGTATTCATATACAATTTATGGTATTTGTATAGATTTTTAAACTTTTCATAAATGGTATCATTTCTCTCTCTCATTTATTCATTATTCGAAATACAATTATGGCATCCTGGCTATATGCCATGCACACCTCTAGGATCTTAGAATATACTAGCGAAACATGATCAAGACCTCTGCTTTTCTGGACTTCATTGTTTTTATTTTTATTTTTTTTTAATTAATTTTTATTGGTGTTCAATTTACCAACATACAGAAAAACACCCAGTGCTCATCCCGTCAAGTGTCCACCTCAGTGCGACTTCATTGTTTTTAAAGGAAAGAGATGATAAAAAGCAAGAAAATAAATTATAAAATACATTAGACTGTGATAAATATTATAGAAAAAATACATGGAAACAGGTAAGGGGGTCAGTAGTGTCCATGGTGGAAGAGTTTGCAATTTTAGGTAGGGTGGTAGGGACAGACCTCATTGAGATGGTGACATCTCACCAAAGAAGGTGAGAATGGGGAACAAAAGTGCTTCAGGCAGAGGGAACATCCAGTGCAAAGGCCCTGAGACGGAAACACATCTATGTTTAAGGATCGGACAGGAGGTCAGTGTGGCTGGGATGAGAAAAAGGAAAAATGACAGGATTATAATGGAGACCAGGATCCAAATAGCATCACAGACCATGATAAAAACTTTGACTTCATCTCCAAGATAAGAAGCTACTGCAATTTCGAGCAGAATACCATATAATAGTTATACATACTCCGGTTAATGAATATTTAAGTTGTTCCCAATATTTTTCTATTACAAAGTGCCCTAATGGATATTCTTGCATATCTTCTTGAGTCCATGTGTAAATTCCTCTGGAGAATATATCCAAAAAGAAGACAACTAGATCAGAGGTATGCATGTTTAATAGCTTTTTTTTGTTTAATATTTTATTTATTTATTTGACAGAGAGATAAAGAGAGCCAGAGAACACAAGTGGGGGGAATGGCAGAGGGGCAGAGGTCTTTTTCTCTCTCTTCCAAGAGAGTAACCATCCTGATTCTGATGTTTATCAATCTGATTAAAGTGATTACACTACTATTGCAGATGTGGAGAGGGAGGGGGAGAGGTAGGCTCCCCGCAGAACAGAGAATCCAATGTGGGGCTTGATCCCAAAAATTCTGGGATCATGACCTGAACCAAAAGCAGACACTTAACTGACTGTGCCACCCAGGCAGCCCTATTTTTAGCTTTATTAGAGGGTACCAAATTGCTCTGAAAGGGGGTTCTATCAGTTTGTTATCCCACTGAGCACTAGAAGACAGTCAAAGTTTCTCCGATTTTCTACAATATTTGTTCTTTTCAGATATTTTGTTAATGATATGATATGACACTGCTTCGTTGTTTTAATTTTTAGGTCAACACAGAACATAAAGACTCCTAACTCTGGGAAACGAACCAGGGGTGGTGGGAAGGGGAGGAGGGCGGGGGGTGGGGGGGAATGGGTGACGGGCACTGAGGGGGACACTTGACGGGATGAGCACTGGGTGTTTTTCTGTATGTTGGTAAATTGAACACCAATAAAAATTAATTTATTAAAAAAATTTTTTAGGTCAACATTAATGGTAAAGCTGAGCATCTTTTTGTATGCTTATTGACCATATGTATTTTATTTCTTGCTAGTGTCCAGTTTATATCCTTTTCTAATTGTGTTTTGAGTTTTTAAAATACTTTCTTATTGATTTGAGGGAGTTCATATATTATGAATATCAATCTTCTCTCCGCTATATGCATGTATCAGTTTTCTTTTGTGGCTATAATAAATAAATCACCACAAATTTAGTGACTTAAAACCACACAAATTCATTATGTTACATTTCTGTAGGTTGTAAGTCTGCCACAGGTCTCAGAGGGCTAACACGAAAGTGTTGGCTGGGCTGCTTCCCTTCATGGAGCCTGAATGAGAGAACCCAAGTTCTTGCTTCCAGAAGCCATCCACAGTCCTTGGTTTGCATTATCTCGCCCTTTTCTCTTTCTTTCTTACTTCTTAAATACTGATTTTTTTTTTTTTTTTTTTTTGCAGAGGTAGAATTTACATGCAATAAAATAACACAGACTTCAAGGGCAAGATATAGAATATTTCTATATTAGCCACCTCAGGCTGCCATATTATATACCATAGACTGGGTGGCTTAAACAACAGAAATTTATTTTCTCACAATTCTGGAGGCTGGAAGTCTGGAAGCAGAGTGCCAGCCAGCCTGGTCAGGTTCTGGGGAAAGCCCTCTTTTTGTTTTTGTTTTTTTTTTTTTTTTTTTTTTAAGCCCTCTTTTTGACTGCAGAAGGCTGCCCCCACAATGTGCCTTCACATGGTGGAAGAAGTAAGATAGTTTTCCCTTTTTATTAAGACACCAATCTCATTAGGTTAGGGCTCCACTCTTAGGGCCTCACTTAACCCTACTTAAAAAGCCTGACTTCAAATACAGTCCCACTGGGAGGGCTAGGGATCCAATATATGAATATAATAGAGGGCAGGGCACAATTCACTTCCAAGTGATTTCTATCCCCAGAATGTTTCTTCATGCCCCTTTGCCATCAATCCACTCTCCACTCCACCCCACACCCCCAGAAACCACTGTTCTTATTTCTGTCTTAAATGTAACATAGTCTTTTTGCTTCTTGATTTTTTTCACTGAACATCATAGTTTAGAGATTTGTTCATGTTGTTGCCTATTCAGTAATTCATTCCTTTTGATTGCTGAATAATACTCTAATATATAAAGATTTCACAGTTTACTTATCCCTTCTACCTATTGAAGGACATTGGGTGGTTTCATGTCTGGGTTTTTATAACAAAAAATATGAATGTTTTTATGAATTTTTTTATGGATGTGCGTGTTTATTTCTCTTGGGTAAATACTGAGACATCATAGGATAGGTATACATTTAACTTTATACAAAAGTCAGGGAGATAGACACCATCAAACAATTTTACAAAGTACCTACATAGGTATTACTAATTTCCCAGCAGCAACATGTGAGAATTACCATTCCACATCTTTGTTTACATTTGTTATTGTCAGTCTCTGTAATTTTAGTTATTACTCTTGGTCTGAAGTGGTATTTCCTTGTGAGTGGTCTTTCCTCATTTGTTATATTTTCCTCTAATGATGTTGAGTAGCTTTGTATGGGTTTACAGGCCTTTCATAAAATATTTTTTATTTTTATTGTTGGTAATTTTCTCTTCGAGTTATGAGAGCTCCTTATATATTCCACATATAAGTCCTTTGTCAGATATATACAAATACTTTTAGGAAATAAGAAATATTGCAAATATTTTCCCCCAATCTATGGTTTATCGATTCATAGTTTATATATCTTTTTTCAATTTATTGAGGTATAATTGACAAAATCCTAATATATTTAAAGTGTACATTATGATGATTTGATATACACATACATTGTGATAGAACTTTTCCTAGCTAGTTAATTAATATATCCATCACCTTTTTTTAAAATTTTGGTGAGAACATTTAAGTTCTACTCTCTAGAAAATCTCAATTATAAAATTCAGTGTTATCAACTATAGTCACCATGTTATACATTAGATACTCAAATTTTATTTATCTTTTTTTAAAAATATTTATTCATTTGAGAGAGAGGAAGAGAGCAGGGGGAGGGGCAGAGAGAGTTCCAAGCAGACTCTAGGCTGAGCACAGAGCCTAACACAGGACTGGATCCCAAGGCCCCAAAACCATGACCTGAGAGGAAACAAAGAGTTGGATGCCCAACTGACTATGCCACCCAGGAGCCCCCAAATTTTATTCATCTTATAACTGAAAGATTGTACTGTTTTACCAACTTCTCCCTACATTCCCAGTACCTAGCAACCACTTTTCTACTCTCTAAGACTTTGACCTTTTTTTTTTTTTAGACTTTGACTTTTTTGAAGACTCCACATATGAATGATAGCATGCAATATTTGTCTTTCTCTACCTTACTTCACTTAGCATAATGCCCTCAAGATCTATCCAAGTTTGGGCAAACAGCAGGATTTCATATATTTTTTCATATATATGTATATGAAACTCCCATACTTCTTATCTATACATCTGTTAATGGACACCTAGGTAGTTTCCATATCTTGGTTATTGTGAATAATGCTGTGAGGAACATAAGAATACAAATAATCTCTTTAGTATCATGTTTTCATTTCCTTTGAATATATATTCCAGAATGGGCTGGCTGGATCATATGATATTTCAATTATTTTTAATTTTTATTTTTAAAATATGTTATTTATTTATTCGTGAAAGACATAGAAAGAGGCAGAGACATAGGCAGAGGGAGAAGCAGGCTCCCGGCAGGGAGCCTGGTGTGGGACTCGATCCCAGGACCCCGGGATCACACCCTGGGCCAAAGGCAGATGCTCAACTACTGAGCCACCCAGGTGCCCCTGAAATTTCAATTTTTAATTTTTGACAAAACCTCCATACTGTTTTCCATAGTGTCTGCATGAACTTCTATTCCCACCAACAGTGTACAAATGTTCCCCTTTCTCTACATTCTCTCTTAACATTTATCTTTTGTTTTTTTTCTCTTTTGACAACCATTCTAATAAGTGTAATGTGATATCTCACTGTGGTTTTGATTTTCATTTCCTTCATGATGACTGATATTGAGCATCTTTTCATGTACTTGTATGACTTCTTTGGAAAATGTCTATTCAGTTTCTCTATTTTTAAATCAGGTTTTTTATTTTTGTTTTTTTTGGGGGGGGGGAGTTGTTTGCTATTGAATTATGTCTTTCTTGAATTCTGGAAAATTCTCAGATATTGTCTTAAAATCTTACAGCTCTAACACTTTACCTAATCTTTTCCTCTGGAAATCCTCTTGGCACAATATTGAAAACCACTCATCTAGCGGTTGTGGCTTTTATAACTTTTTCATATTTTTAAATATCTTTTTGTTCTACTTTCTGGGTGAATTATTCCATACTACCTTATGGAGACATAAGACTAGTACTCTCTTTAATTGTGTTCAGTCTGCAATTTACCATATTTATTGAAGTCTTTGTTTTGGTTTTGTTTCAGTAACTTTTTCAGCCTGGTTATATCTTCTGAATTTTCTTCTTTTATGTTTTCCCTACCATTACTATGGGCTTGAAACAGATAAATGTGTGTCAAAATAACACTTTATGCAGCCATCTTAATCAAGATGACTTCTATTCACTCTTCAAATCCCTCCCGATAGGTGTCTAACTCCCAGATTTCTGCACTATTTACCAAACCTTCTAGTTTGAAACTGTCTTCTCCCTAGGCTTTAGTGGCAATGCTCCCTCCTCCTTTTCCTCCCACAGATTCTCTTAACATCAAGGAAACGAATAACAGCTTGTCAGAGATTCCCATGGAAGAAAGAATTTTTTAGATACTACCATGAGGTAATATGGTAATAGGCATATTTCCACAATAGCAAGTGGTGATATATCTTATCCATATCTTTGGGCTGCTGCAGAATTGAAGGTATTAGACAAAGCTGTGATAATTTATGCAAAGACCGGCTCTAGATATTTGAGGAGCATAATACAGAGATTTTTAAGAAGTGATTTTGTAAGATCTACATTAATGGTCTCTGTCTCCCCAAAGTAATACTTGGCGATTTGTTCCTCATTCTGCAGTGAGTAAAAGAGAAAAACAAAATAAAACAATCAACAGTATAAATATTAAAGTATGTTTCAATGTTAGTTTTAGATGCTAATAAAACTTATTTGTTTGAATAAAACCCTCCTCCTCCACCTTCCCCTTCCTTCTGAGTTTCTTTTGGGTTCCTCTTGCCCTGGCTCTCCCTTCAAATGGTTGTTGATGCCATACAGTTCTATCATTCTATAGGCAAGAACTTATCAGAGATTTTTGAACAGAATAGAATATTTCAGACACTTAATGTAAAATGGATCTTTTAAAACCTGTATAGAAGAAGCCCTTTGCTGCATTTGTGTCTGTGTGTGTATTTCATGCATATATATGGGGGAAACAATAAACACAGGGAAATCGCTCTTCCCAGAGCACTAATTATTCTTCTCCACTGTAGAAGTAGAACAACAAATTATCTTGTACTGATAATTTGTTGTAGATTCTTTCTCCATAGCAACTGTGTGATTCGCCTTAGGATCACCCATGCAGGAATGCAAATGCTTTGTCACAATAGCCCCTGGCAGAAATCAGGCATACAGCTCTTCTGAAAGGCAGATGCTTCGCTTGGCAATGCATGTATTTGAGGCAAGATGGGCACTCTAGTTTGGAAAACTGTCTGCTATCCAACACTGCTACCAAACAATAGTCACATGCATAAGTCTCTTGGAAAAAAGGGGTACCCAGGTTCCTTCTTCCCTACCTTTCCAAATCATGAAAGTAAAGTCCAAAGGATTAAAAAAAGAAAAAAAAAAAAGACCAAGATGTACTTGGTTGCCTTGGACTAATACTAACAGTATTAATAATAATAATTAATAATAGTAATTAACATGAGCTGTGTTCTTAGGTACCAAGTATTTTTCTGAGCACTTTACATATATAATTAATATAATATGATCTTCATGCCCTCCCTATAAGGTAGGTACTATCATTATTATTATCCCCATTTTACATAAAATAAAACTCAGGAACAGAGAGACTGAATAAGCTCATCATGGATATAATACGTCTTAGAGATTCCAAACTGCTCTGCGTCTTTTCTCTCCTTCAAGAACTATCTTTCACTCTTCCAATCACCCAGAGGAAAGGTGAACAGATAAAATACAGGATATCCAGTTAAATTTGAAGTTCAGATAAATAACAAATAACTTTTCAGTACCAGTATGTCTCATAGAATATTTGGGACATACTTAAAATTATTCTGTATTTTTATTTGCTAAATCTGGTAACTACCAAGAAACTTGGTGCACTCTCTATCTCATCAAAATTTTTCATCAAGAAAAGTAAAAGAAATATATATATATATAATTTTTTAAAGAAATTATAGCTATCTCACTTATTCTTTGAAGATTGAAGTCAATTTGTTTCCCTTTCTAAGTGTAGTTACAACTTAAGTTTCATTTCAAATTGTAGAAAAGGACCTGATGAGATCATCTAAGGCCTCAGTGAACAAGTGAGGGAGACTGTAGGGGAGGGACTGAACACTTTGCGTTCATAGCTTCTAGAACCCACTGGAGGCCTCCATGCTCTGAGTCTGATCTAGAAATATTCTAGATAGATATTCAGGATGAACATCAGGAGGGTCTTTGTGCAGAAGATCCCTGTCAAGCCAAGAGCATCTATTCTAGGGTTTCTCATCTCCAGGCCCCCTGACATTTCACCAGATCATTCTCTGTAGTAAGAGGCTCTTCTGTGCAGTGTAAGAGGCTTAACAACATCCTGGGCCTCTACCAATAATGCTAGTACCACCCACCACTCCAATCGTGGAAACTAAAAATGTCTCCAGACACAGCCAAATGCCCCCTTGGGCGGGCAAAATCTCCCTTGATTGAGACTCACTGATTTAAAACAGTATCATAGACTGGGACTTCCTGGAAGGTAAATCCAAGAAATCTTGGAATGAAATAAATAGGACTCCATCCTACCTGAAACTAACTGGATGAGCCTGTAACCAATGTTGGTATTGTCGAAGGAGTAGGGTACAGAGGTGCCCTTTGCTGCATATGCCTCGTTTCCCTTCAGTGGGCCAGTATGGGGGCCACAGTTTTCAAGGAATGGTCTCATCCATAAAAATAGATAAGGGATGGTTGTAGGAACTTCCTTATCTAATTAATTTATATACAAAACCTAGTAGAGTAAGTCATGCTAGATAGACTCTATTCTTAGTTCTGTTTTGTTTTCCAGAAATCTCAGCTTAAGGTCATTAGAACAGTGGACAACCCTTAGAAATCCATAGCAGTTTATTTAGGCTTCAGACAGTTTGGGTTTGGAAAGCATTACAAAGTGTTGATAAAACTATCCTTTGACACATAACTATTTTCCTTATACTTAATTTACATATTGAAGTTTTAAAAAAAGTCATGCCATCTTTGCTTATAGCTTCAGAGTCCAAATAATGAAGTTTTGATGCAGTAAGACAATGCCTATAAATGTGTAAAATATTAGTATCTACATAGCCCAGAAACACTGTCAGTTTTTACAGGCTTTGTGTCTCTGGGTCATGCTGGGCTTCTTTGAGAACTAGAGTGGTTTGGATTGCTCTAGAACTCATTCAATTCATCTTTCACCCTTGGTTTTAGTTCTGGAAGAAACCTCTACTTCCTCATATCTCCAGCTGAAATGATACATCAAATCTTACCTTCACCTTTTCCTTTCATTCTTATACACACTACAGGCACTGGTTTCTGTTCCACAACAGCTTTCTGAATTTGGAGACAGAAAATGATGGAGTTCCATAATAACCTTCAGTTCCATTTTCATTGCTGATCTTGAAGAGAAGACAGCTGGACTTCCAGATGCTTCCAGCCTCTCCCAGATCCCCAGCTGGGTCTCCAGCTGATGGTTGGTATCATAACTCATGGTGTAGCAGTCATAGTGGTTAACATTTCTGAGAGCTTATTATATATCAGACTTTGTCCAAAGTGTTCTACATGTATCATCACAAACTTCACAGCAATCTTATGTGGTACCATCATTATCCCTACTTTACAGGTGAGATCACTGAGGCCCACAAAGATAAGGCAACTTACCCAAGGTAACATAGCAATAATGATGGAGCGATCTTTTGAACACAAGTGCTTGATTCCAGGGTCTTCCCTGGGACCCACTATCAATGTAAGTCCCAATGAACAGCATTGAGTATATCTTGAGAATAACAAGGGGTCATTGATTATCAGATGTATACTGCCAAAAGATTACTTTATCTGCAATGTACCGCAGAGGACTGAGGCAGAGAGGCCAATCTAGAAGCTTCGCAGATATCAGGCATCAGATAAGGTGACCTAGACGAGGACAATGCCTGTGGGAGGAGAGATGATAATGTCAAGGAGAATTGTGGAAGATGGTGCAACAGAACATGGAGATTAGGTAGGTAGAGGGAGAGAAGGGAATCAAGGATGCTGCCCAGATGCCAATTTATTGGTTCAGATTGATCCATGCAACATAAAAGTACAAGGGTAAGGGGGAAATGATGGATTTAATCAAGGATATGTTGGAATCACCAAAATGATTTCTTCTGCACAAGCTTCTACGCAAATGATATTTTATATGCCTTATTAAATGGTTCAAGGCTAATCTAAGGGTGAACTAATGGGCATGAAACATCTGTAGGCAGGTGGTAGTAAAGATATATAGATCTCCACGACAGAAAGCTGCCTGTTTAAAAAAAAATAAAACAAACTGTGAGCCTCGTGGAATGCTAAGAGCCAAATACCAGATAGGCATGAGCTGGGACAGGAATCAATAATCCACTACGAACCTATCCTTCACTTTCAAAAAACCATAGATGGTCCAGGACAAAGCTTGGCAAAGACAAAAGGCTCCTGAGTGAACTTGAGAAAAAGAGATAATGAAATTCTTGTCCCATAAGCAGGTCAGAAGGACAAGAGGAGAAGCAGGAAAGAATGCAGATGGAAATAACTTTTGATATATGGAGATTTCATAGGCCTAAAGGGGATTTCCGCAGAAATAGTACATGGATTCTAAGGCAAGGGTTGAACATTAGCTAAGCCCTCATCTCCCTTTCTAGCTAATGTTCAATTCCAGGGAGACTCAAGTTATCAGAGAACATCCATTAGAAGTGAACTCCTTTGCACTATAACTGGCTCCTAAACGTTCAGACATCAAGGCAGGGAGGGAGGAAGAAGTTTCGGAATCCTGGCATACAAAGAGTATTAATCATCAAGAAAACCTCAGAAATTTGTGTAAATAGAATATATTACAGCAACATTAATCAAACATTAAGTATTATGATAAAGCTCTGTGCTAAGTGCATTTCATTCATTAACTCATTTAATTTTCACAAGAGCACGAGTACCCCTAATCTAACCCCAAATAAGGAAACTAAAGCTCAGAAGGGGCAAACAACTTATCCCATAACGTATAGCTAAGAGAAGTCAGAGTTAGGATTTGAACCCAGGTCTGTTTATCGCTTCTCCACCTTTTGGCTAAGATCAAGTGGGAGCCCAGGTCTCTTTGACTCCAAAGCCTGAGCTCATAACCACAGTGCTAGCGGCCTGACTTTGTAGCTCATGTTAAGGCTCTTGGGCTGTTCATATCACCATTCTGAGGAAATCAGTGGAGAGCTGCTTTGTGCAGCAATGAGATGAAAGGGGGCTATTTCTTCCTGCAAGAAAATAGCCTCCTTCTTCCTTCTGGCAGTGCAAAGAGCTGCTAGAGAAAATTGAGCTCATTACACTGAACACACCCCTACTGCTTTACAGTTGGAGAATGTGGTTAGGAATGGAGATATTTCATGATGAATATAGCAAAGAAGTAAGAACCTGTTATTAAGCCCCTTTTAAAAGGATTTCTGCAAGGCAGAAATGTAGATCTCTAAAGAAAGAATTTGAAAAGACTATGGAAGTAGTGGGTTCCTACTAAGCTAGTCTAGACCTTTACTTCTTATCCTTGGACTCCAAAAGGTCCTCCAAAAGGTATTGGAATAAAATCTACTTAAATTAAGCCTATAGGACTTATCTAGGTCAATTCCACTTTGACGAAGCAACTCAGATTCTCCAATTAGTGGGCTGAGTAGGTTTCTGGAAGCCAATGGGAAGAAAAAAGAAAATCTATTTTGTCAGGTGGTTACCTCTTTGAAGAAAAAGAACCAAAACCTCATTTAAATTACCACCAAAATAGGAGGGGAAAAGACGTTAATGTAAATGTTAGTGCACTATCATTGCTTTCATTTCATCAAGAGCCAAGAGACTAAAACTCATCATCTTTATGCAGGGCATAGGGTGTGTGTGTGTGCGTGTGCGTGTGATTCAAGACCATTTGATAGATTTCACTAATATGAAAATCAAAGAAGCATGGGAAAAGAGATGGCAATACAGGTGAGAATGGTCTTGAGGCACAAAGTGGTCGTGAGTCATAGGGAGGGTATGTAAAACACAGTTGTGTTTTCTTCAGTAGAAAGAATGAGGACGTGGCAGGGAAGGGTGACAGCAGGGACTACTGTCCTAAAAAAAATCTATTTACTGGGCTAGATCCATGGGCATGGGCCCTGGATGCCTTTGTGTTCTGATAACAGTGTTTAAAAACGAAATACCTGAATTGCAAGTACATACCTGGCCATTGCCCAGGACTGGTGTTAAAGCATCATATAGGATCAGACATTTAGTGTCCTGAGAATAATAGTGGCCCTGACAAAAGAAAAGAGATGGGAAAGCCTCTGTACCTTCTAGGCATTTCCTTCACTCTTCTTTTCTTCAGGAGCACACTCTAGCTCCTCATATGGTTTTGCCTCCGAGGCCAAGCCAACAGGCCGCCAGCTCTTTACAGAGATCAGCCCCACCTCGGAGCATGCAGGTGAATCTGCTGAGCTCCTCTGGGGACAAGCAACAGAGAGCGAACATTCCCCTGTATTCTGTTTGGAGGGGCGCAGAGAATCACTAAGGGGCCATACGAAAGAGTATTAAACCTTTCACACCATTTAATGGAACACTGTCATCTGCAAGTTTTATCAGTGCCTGCCAGAAACAGAGAACAGTGCTGACTACACTGAATAATAGGAATGATGAGACACATACCCAGTGCATAAGATGTCTGCAACCTTTGGGGGCTGAAACATTACATCGCAACCCAAAAGCAAACAACGAGTAAACGCCAAAGGGTATATATTGGGAACCATGGATGCATAGTTGGCAGCTGAAGTCACAGTGGTATTGTTGATAGTGGTCAGAATGGCATTCAGATTCCTGCCCTGCTGACCTTTCCCCAGCTCCTCACGCTGCCAACCTCCCTCAAACCTCTGGGATCTTAACAGATACTCTTCCCTCAATCCAGGCTAACTGCTAGACCTTATTTCTTCCAGAAAGGGTTATCTTTCCCCTCATATGTGTTCCTAACCTCTCCTGTAGTTCCCCTCCCAGATCACATATCACACAACACTGTAATTGCTTATTAAGCCTCCTCCCTGATTAGACTAGAGCATTGCAGACTAGAAACTACACATATAGCATAGGGTCAAGCTGATTTTAATTCTGGATCTACACTTGATCCGCTGTGTAATATTTTTTTTCTTTTTTTTTTTCTTTTTTTTTTAATGAAGAGGAGAGAGAGAGGAAGAGTGAATCTTAAGCAGGCTCCCTGCCCAGTGTGGAGTCCAACTCAGGGCTTGATCTCACGACCCTGAGATCATGACCTGAGCCAAAATCAAGAGGTGGACATTTAACTGACTGAGCCACCCAGGTGCCCCTTAATCTAGAATTCCTAAGGGTCCATTTTACCAAGAATAATAATTGTACTTATCTTTAGGAAGTTGTGTCAACTGATAAAATGAATGGAAACACTGGAAAGGGTTCTGGAAAGGCCGAAAAGGTAGACTGTTAGAGTAATTGTATCCCAAGTTGTCACAGTTTTATTTTAGGTTCTATAAAGACTTTCATTCATTTGTTTCTTATTGTGTAAACCGATTCCTTGCTGCATTTCAAGGGTCAGGATGAGGTGTGCACACACTGTGCACTTCAACGTTCATTGAAAAAGTAAGTGAAAAAATGAAAGTTTTATCTATGAGACTTGAGCAGACCAGGGAACGCTATGTCACCACTCCACTAATTCTGCATTTCTGAGCTTTTCCCAATTAGGAATCAGTGTGTGTGTGTGTGTGTGTGTGTGTGTGTCTCAGTGAACATGTATGGACGACATATAAAACTGGTCAAGTTCCTACTTAAGAATTAGTCCGTGATTTAAAGTTTGCCAAAGTGACGAATGTTCCTTCAAAATACAGCCTACATTCTTGTTTGACTTAAACTTAGATCCGTTTATCTGAGGCCACAAGTCTAGAAAAACCATCATGTAGTGTAGACTATCATCCATAGTTTTCCTGCCTCACAGTACATCCTACAATCACCTTCCTGTGTTCTCCCTCTGCCTATGCTCCCACTTCCCAGAGCTTTTATCTTGTTATATTATTTATGAGCCCAAACTATAAATATACTGAAATGACGAACATTCGTTGGTTTGGTACAATTTAAATTGCTTTTCAGTATCATATATATTTACAACATCCTATAAATATTTAAAATTATCATGACAATGGTCCCGCTGACTCAAAATAAATTCTGTATTTTGTATGGGGATGATTGCCAAGTTGATAATCTTGAAAATTGGAAAACCCCGTCAAACTCGGTGACCTGTCAGTCCCAAAAGAATATCTTTCTAATTACTGGAAGAGCCTGAGCATAGAGTTTAACCGTCTTAGAAGTTGATCTTAATAGATAAACATCATGAAATTTACCTCTTTGGAGAAGATAAGTAAAAGAAATAGTTTCTGCCGAAGAATTTGTTCATTGGACTGTATCTTAAAAGCCAGATAATTTTCAGGAGTTCTCAGGCAGCATATAAAGAGAAAAATCACAGAATCATGAAGTGCCAGCTGTGCTTGGAAATGGAGAGTTCCAGGCGTGGTGGGGAAAGGAATAGGCATGTGAGGGCACACAAGCAAATAATGCTGCAGCTGTGTCAGGGGAGCCCTTGGGAAAGAGCCCTGAAAGCCATATGAGGAGTTTGGAATTTATGACACGGGGCAATGTTTCTCCAAGTGTGACCCCTGAAAACCAGCACCATCAATACCGCTTGAGGGCTTATTAAAAATGCAAATTCTTAGCCCCCATCAGACCTACTGAATCAGAAACTCAGGGGCTGGGGCACAGTGATCTATGTTTTCACAAGCCCTCCATGCGACTCCGTGCAGCTTGAGTTTGGGAATTTCTGCCATATGGAAGTTTCTAAGTACTTGAAAGATAGGATCTGATCTGGGCATGCTGGTGGCAACGTGAAAAATGGACCAGAGAGGAAGAAATTGAAGTCAAGGAGGCCTGAAAAGAGTAGTGGAAGTACTGGTTCATTAGGGAGCTTTGCATTGGATCCTTTTCTATATTTTTGCAAGTCTACGATATAATCAATTATTAGTCACAGCATTATTTTATTTGCCTCTAAAAAGAAAAATTCTACCAATTGAATGAGAACACAATATTCCTTCTCACCTGGAATTTTTATTTTGTACTTCCAGAAATGGCTCTTTTAGACTCATACTGACAAATTTTTGTCATATAACACCTACATACATAAAAAGGAAAATATAAGAGCAATCATTTGGTTAAAGTATTCCTAGCACTTTTTCCTATTCAGGCCTGACTCTTCCGAAACACTGTTCCACTCAAGAGCCGCATGGCCTGTTAATGATGCATCGTTTCTTTTAAGAATGTTCCACTAATGTCTCTGGGGTTTCCAAGTGACTTAAGCCCATTCTGCAAGTCTGGATGCGTGTGCACAGGCTGTGCTATTGACCTCATGACTGCTGCCTGGCCACAGAAACTCAGAAATGCATCCCGGTTTGGGAAATGTTAAATGTGGGAGATGGTGTTCATCTTAAAATTGATGGATTCCCAAGGAGAGCTAATCCAGGCCTCAGTGGGGGCAGTAGCAGGCATAATAGAAAGGGAGAGGCAGACACAAACAACGCCTCAGAGATGGATTCTAAACGAACATGACCAATTACGTCAATGTTGAGGAGAGGCAGATGACTCTGAAGTTTCTAATCTGAGTAACTAAATGGATGGCATGCCCTTAACCGAGATAAGAAATTCAATAGAAGGAGCAGATTTTAAGAGCAGAAGGGAAGAAGTGGATGAGAGCAAAATAAATTTAGTTTTAACTTTTTGAGTTGGATTCTGAGGGACGACCAAGTAGAGATGACTAGGAGATACATGTGAATACCAACTTATAAGTAAAGATGGGGGATGAGGGGGAGGGGTCATGGTTAGAGATACATCTTTTTTTTTTTTTTTTTTTTTTAGGATTTTACTTATTTGAGAAAGAGAGCAAGCGAGGGAGCACAAACAGAAGTGAGAGGCAGATGGAGAGGGAGAGATTGACTCTCTGCTGAGCAGGGACCCTGATGTGGGGCTCCCTCCCAGGACCTTGAGATCATGACCTGAGCTGAAGGCAGACACTCAACTGACTAAGCCACCCAGGTGCCCCTCATTTTGAATCAATAGCATATAAATGGTAGTTGAAACCACAGGAATGAGTACTATTTTCCAAGGAGAGTACAGTATAGTGTCTCCTTTTTGACAGAGGATACATCCCAAGACCCCTAGGGGATGCCTGAAACCAAAAATCATACTGAACCCTATGTGTATGTGCTCTGCTTTTTCCTATATGTTTTCCCTTAATTTACAACTTAGGCATAGTAAATTAACAATAATAACTAATAATAAAATGGAACCATTATAACAATATACTATAAGTTATGTGAACGTGTTCTCTCTTTAAATATCTTATTACAGGGCAGCCTGGGTGGCTCAGCGGTTTAGCTCCTGCCTTCAGCTCAGGGCGTGATCCTGGAGTCCCAGGATCGAGTCCCACGTCGGGCTCCCTGCGTGGAGCCTGCTTCTCCTCCCTCTGCCTGTCTCTCTGCCTCTCTCTCTGTGTCTATCATGAATAAATAAATAAATAAAATATTTTTTAAAAAATCTTATTACATGTGCTCATCCTTCTTGTGATGCTGTGAGATGGTAAAGTGTGACATTTTGAGATGAAATGGGGTGGATGATGTAGGCACTGTGATGTTGTGTTGAGTGACTACTGAGCCAGCGATACATCAGGAGGATCATCTGCTTCCAGCTATAGCTCACCACAGGGAACAGAAATCATGGAAAGATAACCACAGATAAGGGGGAACTAGTGTATACAAAAAATTTGAGGAGAGTTGGTGATAGAACAAAAACAAAATTGAAGAAGTGACTAGAAGTAAGAAGGAGAATTCAGAGAGAGAAGAAATTGTTAGATTATGTTTACATATCTTGTGAGCTCATCAAAGACAAAAGCTGTCTTGTTCCTACTCTTGAGTCCCCAGGGCAATGCTTAGCCCAATAATTTGGGTTGAACTAACACGGAATGGTGGCTCAAAAGCTAAAAAAAAAAAAAAATGATGAACATTTTAAGAAGGAGGAAGTGGTCAGTAATACTAAATGTTATAGTTGATCATTTTAGATCAAAGGGCCACTGGATTTAGTAAATCTAATTTAATTTGTAACACTACCGGGAAGCCCAGAGACTTGAACAAAGAAGGCCAAGGCCAACAGCTGGCTGAGGTGAGCCAGAGGCAGGACTCTGGTCTTCTGACTCTTGTCTTGTGGCAGGATCTTCCAGACTGAGCTTTCCATCTCAGAGGAGGGTTATGTCCATGGCTAATAAACCTCTGTATTCAAATGACCTCAGACAAGGTCAAATCCACCCATAAAAATGAACTCTACTAACATGGCCGAATCACTCCACAGAGCAGGAGAAAAGAGCTATAAAGAACTCAGAGCAAAGAGTCTGGAGTCACACAAGCATTCTAGGGCTTGCTCTAATATCTGGACATTGTCTATGGAGCTTCCTCATGAAAGAAAGGATTCATATGACTTAAATATTTGTGTCATATCTTGAGCCAGAATTTTCTCTAACTCTCACTACTTACAACAAGACAGGAAGAGATGCTGCAAGTAGGTGGGAAAAAAACAAAGCAAATTTCTCTGCTGTGATACGGGGTTGTTAAACAGGAAGCTTATACCTGATTCTATACGTAGATGAGCAAAATTTGAATTCAGTGAAGTCAAAACAAAGATACTGACATCGTTCTCTTTAATGATAATTAAGTTATTTTACTGTTCACACAGCTAATGACATCCTGGGAAAATGAGTGATTTCTCAAGAGCAGTGTTTCTTAAACATCAGAGCACTCCTGAACTACCTGGGTAGGTTCCCCTCTTCAGAGATTCAGAGGTGGCCTAAATGGGCTCGTCCATTAAAGTTTAAAATTCTCTGGAAATTTGTTCCAAGAGAAATGGCAAACATGATATTTTCCATGTTTTAAAACACAAAGTTTTCAAAGATCAGACTCCACAACTCATTTCCGTCTTCAGGATCCTTGCGGGGCCAGAGGATCTGTAGGATGAGACATCTGTGGTCACAACCCCTGTGGCTTCAGTGTTTCATCAACAGAAACATGTATAGCAGCACAGAGATTTCCAGAAGCCCCCATCTGGCAGAGATGACTAATGGGGCTTTCCCACTGACATCTTAGCAAAGGTGCCAGAAGTATATTGGTTCCAGATCACAGTCCTAATAGGGCAGTTCCTCCCAGGACATTACCCTGACACATGACCTGTCTTCCTTTTACAGCCTACATTCCGACCCCCATGCACTACCGACCTGTCCACTGTGTTGGGCATGAAAATGCATATCTGACCTGCATCTCTGAACTCGCTCCTTCATAGCAAATGTTGGCCTTGCTATAAACGAGAAATAGTGCAGTTTTTCCTCCATTATGCAGGTTACAATTGTCACTCACTTTTTTTATCCCATGACCACAAAAATCATAAGTAGATATGGTCTAGCTAGAATTCTAGTCAATCAGAGGAGTTCCAAGGTGTTGCAAAAGCAGTGCAAATTCACACAGTTATTATTGGCTGGTTGCTCAAAATCATCAAAGACGTTTTATAAAGGAGAGGGAAGAAATTGAGTGGTGGGTGATTTTTTTCACTGATAGGCCCTATCCCATCAGTGCTTGTAAGAACACGTTAAGCTACGAAATACAGAATAAATTTACCCCAAGCCCACTCTCACAGAGATAGGCAAGGTCTCAAACTAGAGATAAAGCCCATGTTACCATTGATATAATCTTAGTCCATTAATAATTGCTTTTTCCCCCTTCGGTTTGGAAGAGAAGATGAGCCCAATGGCTTTAATGGGAAGTAGTTATTTTATTATTAACTGAGCGACCTTGGGAAAGTCACATTTCTGGGTTTCAGTTTCCTCATAAGTAAAACAAGAAGACTGACTTACATAACCGCCCTCTGAAGTTCTGTGTCTGAAGTTCTGAATAAATGGCACAGTGTGGCCACTAAATGGCCACTGCCATTCAGCCAGTGTGCCAGGGAACACTGGCTACCGATGAGTTTCACAAAGACATGAAGCACGGTGGGGTGTGTCTTAGAATAACAATTAATCTTTCAACAAGGACAAGAACACAAATAAACATGCAGAAGCAGGAACAGGATTTGAAGAACCGTATGGACACAGGAGCAGGTCCTGGAACACCATATCCAGATGTGGGGTATACCTCACCAAGGATGCCGCATTGTATTTTCTAAACAGTATCTGGCTGGATGGAAGCTCTGCTGGATATTAAAAGGTTTGCTAAGTGAACAAAGTCAGTAAGTTCTTTTACCACAGGATGCCTCGGAATGCTTCTGCACTGTTTAATAGAACTTTCTGCAATGATGGAAATATTTTATATATGCACTTCCCAGGATGGTAGCCACTAGCCACATGTGGCTATGAAGCACTTGAGTTGTAGCTAGTGTGACTAGGGAAGTGAATTTTTTAGTTTTTTTAAAAATGAATTTCTAGTGGAGTCACCACATGGGGCTACTATGTGCGTGTTAGGTGGTACGGCATATACCATACACATTTGCAATGTTAACCCTAAGGGGGAGGTAATGGGTACAGCAGTTCCAAACTTATGGAACTCTTTTCAGAGGGCTGAAATTCCTTGCAAAACTATTTGGGAAGTACTAGTCTATGAGCCATCTTGCTGAGTGATTGAAAGGGTGTCAGTCACCATCCAGGGATAGAGACCAGGATGTCCTCTGTTCTCTATGCATTGTGAGGTCACCCCACAGTTCAATCATATCACAATTTCCCAAGTCCTGACAGATACCCGTTGCCTCCCAGTACAGGTCTGGTCCAAAGAATTCCACCAATTTTTCCTTTCCACCAAACATAAAACAATGATCATCTATTGCTGCTGGGCTTCGCCATTGGCCATGCACTCCTCCATACACTGGGATATGTCATTATTTCAACAATCCAGTGAGATATGGGGCATTTCTTTTATGGGTGAGAAAAGTGGAGCTCAGACAGACAGGGGGACCTGTCTTAGGTCACATACTTAGTTAATGGGGGATAGACCTTCATATTTGAATTATGTCTCATCAACATGCTAACAATACCATTGTGCATTGACTTTTTTCTCAAAATACATAGAGCCCATTAAAAAGGTGTTAAATTAACACATTTTCGAAATACCAAAAAAGCATGCATACCTGAGAAGAGCAGTTTGTTTTATTCGGCTTGCTCATATGTACCTTGAGAATTATGATAAATGCAAAAAAATTTAATAATCATGGAATAAAAGGCCAATGTGATTATTTACAAACATGTATAATTCTTGTCCTCCAAGAGAGCCTTCACTGGACCTGGAATAATTATGTTCTTCTCAACTGAACATCCACATTGCTGTGTAAATAAGCAGGTAAAAATTTCATTTGCCCAATTATTTCTCCTCTCCTGAGTATGCGATCAATTTGGTGCCTCTGAGTGCCATTTATTCAGATGGCAACAGCACACATAACTGCTCATTTTTGCATCTAATTTAGGCTTGGCTCCTCGAGTGGTAGCATGTGGGCCAAAGTCCTTGAATCAATTTGTTGTCACATCAGATATGAGTACATTTGACTCTGACCTACACAATTGCAGAAATCAAGGGTTTTTTTTTCAGTGAAATATTGCTTCTTGAACCATCATTTGGCCTTGTAGGAAAATGACTGGGATCTGAAGTTACACTGTGACCCAGAATTCCAAATCCAGGCATTGCCCAAAGAAGACAATGCAAGCCCTGAAGCAGAATGTCAATGAGGTGACCCTTTACAAATTATACAGGCATGGCCAGCTATTAACAGGGCTCATTACGCTCACTTTGGCTCTCTAGATTAAAATACAATCACTTTCAGTCAAGTGCATAGGAGTCATTATTTTATCTGTAATAAATCTGTATACATTTAATATAATATTGGACTTTATTATGACATACTCTGAAAGCAATTCATACTACAGTTCAGTTTTCATTACAATATGGCATACACATATGCCATCTGGGCTCTTCTCAATGGTCCTGGGAACCTAAAGGAAAAGAAAAGCAGGGGTAAAAAGCAATGAATAAGGTGCGCCTGGGTGGCTCAGTCGGTTAAGCATCTTCCTTTGGCTCAGATCATGGTCCTGGAGTCCTGGGATTGAGCCCCACATCAGGTTATCTGCTCAGTGTCTGCTTCTCCCTCTGCCCTTCTCCTGCCCTTTCTGTCTCTCTCTATATATCTGTTGCTCACCCTCCCTGCCTCTTAAATAAATAAATAAAATTAAAAAAAAAAAAGCAATGAACGAAGAACAGAGGGTCACCTGGCAGGAGATATAAAGGAGTTCAAAGGTGAGGTCTGGTTCGTTGGAAAGAAACCTTGTGTGAAGTGACCAGGCACACTGAGAGCCTGGAAATTCTCAGAGAGAGAGTTATTTAAGTAACCAGCACTCTCAAAGTCCCAGAGGAGGAAAAGAGGCAGGGTGGTGGAGAGGGAAAAGGCTGGTTAAAGGGGAGCACGAGAGAGCAGAGGAGAACAAAACAGCTCCATGCACAAATTCATTCAGCCAGCTGCAAAAGCTCAGCAGGTCCAGGGGAGGTAGGGGTGCTTTGGTATACCATTTCCAAGTCTTACCACATGGGACACTTGTTAATATTATAGAATCCTGGTTTCCATGTCAAAGGCCTGGGAATATGTGCTTTTAACAAGCATCCCCAGGTGACTCTCATGAGAGGCAATCTGGGGGAGCACTGCTAGTGGGGAGGGCATGAATTGAAGGCTAACAGGCTAAAGTTGAGGTCCTGACCCATCCACTCACCAGCTCTGTGAACTTGAGAGAGATATGTTAACTCTCTTTGCTTGTCTCTAAAAATAAAAATATAGTTATGCCCCATAGAAATTGTACAAGTCAGGTACCATTATCATCATGCCCATTCTACAGATTCAGGAGCTAGAGCACAGAGTGGTTGGCTGAGTCCTTTGCCCAAAGTCCCACCTCTGGTAAATGCAGAATTGGTTTCCCACCAGAAGCCACCTGGCTCCAGGTGCCATGCTCTTAGCCCAAATGGTTCTGTCTCTCCTCCTAGAAAGGAGCACTGTGCTGAGAGAGACAGAGGAAAAGCTTTCCAGAGAGGCAATTTATGTTAATTTTCATTCAAATCAGATGATAACTTGATGTTCCATTTACATAAGTTACTCCATAAACTAGCAACGTTCGCTCAAATTAATTTTTGAATCAAGCTTTCTTCCCCAAGATTAATAATTTATAGGACTCAAGCCATGGTGCCACCTGGGAAATGGCACAGGCATTATTAATGCTTCCACAAACTTCACAGCTACTAGTAATGCCACAAGTGGTAGAAATAAATATTAAATAAGGTACAGAGTGCTTCCCCCACACCCGGAGGTGTCGACTTGGGTCTAGGCCAGCAGAATTCACCAATGTGAGACCACCTGCCTGAGTGGATGCACTTCTACACTGCTTTACACAGTCGTATAATCTCTTCAACATATTCCTTGGCTGGAAATTTGCATTCTCTTTCAAATCAGGCCTTACTGGTTCATTTCTGAAGACGCTGCAGCATATATCAAAATGAAGATCTAATCACCTGCTGTTCTGACAGAGAAGATTTATTTTACTAGGATGTGTGAAATGATTGTTTCTCATTTGTCATCATGCTCTGTACTCTGAGTTGAAAGGAAGATGCAGCCTCAAAGATAGGATATGACACCAGAAACTAATTCTGAATTTTCTGTTTAGAAAATACATGTATATATATTGCAGAAGACAGAGCTATTGGGGGCAGTTTTTTAAAAACTCCTCAAGGTTCTGAGGACAAATAAGTGTAAAGAAAGAGAGGCAACAGCCAAATTTCATGGACAAAAGAAATATAAATTTGGGCAAGTAAAGCAAAGTAGAGGGCAGCAAAATCCAATAGAAAAGGGGACGACGGTTCTATGTGATAACAACAAAATGATTCTAGAGCAAAACTAAGGAAGCAGAAAGGAACCCATGAGGTAAGATTTAAAGCGCTTTTAGCTTTTCTGTAGACCTAAAATTTCACACTAAATATTATTGCTTTCTTTGGCTTCAAGCTATGTATCTCTAGAAGGTATCTAATCTTTGCCATTCTTCACGTACTTCTTAAAGGCTCCATCTCCACCTACTCATGGGTACCCTGTGCCCCTAAGCTGTAGCTGATTGGAGCAGGCTTATCCACATGATCATTCAGCCCCAAATTCAGGACCATTCAGTCCAAAGGCTGGGTTGAGCCAACTTGAACCTTTTTTCTGTAGACTTGAAGGAGTCACAGAACAGATAATTCTTCAGGAGGGATTTGAAAGATTAATTCAGGTAGATCCAGGATTCCAGGTAGTGAGAGATGGTGACATAGCCTGCCCAAAACTATGGGGAAGAAGTTATAAATAGGATAGAGGGGGAGCCAGCCTGTCTGAGAAAGGGTAGAGCAATAAAGACAAGTAGAGGAAAAGACCATGTGTCCTAATAATCTTGGTTCTGGAATTTACAGATTCAGCTTCAGTGATCGGTCAATACTTTGTTTCTGGTTCATGAGATGGATCATTGTATTCTTACCCTACATCTTTTTTTTTTTTTTTTTTTTTTTTTAATGTGAGGCTTGAACTCACAACCCTGAGATCAAGGCTTGAGCTGAGCTAAGATCAAGAGTGGGACGATTAATTGGCTAATCCACCCTGGTGCCCCACCCTACATCTTCTTCTTGACCTCTTTGTCTCCTGGGGTTTTATATTCCTTGTCACCAAAGAAACTTAATTAAGTATAAGTAAATGCAGCAGACCTTGCTACTGGTGGGGAGCTTACACCTACCACCAAAGCCTACTCCTAAATCCTCACAACATTTCCTACAAGGATTATCTGGACATTTTGAAATAAAAGAATGCCTTCTCATTCCTTCACACTGGCAGATGGTCTGCCTTCCAGAAGTTTTATAGCGTTCTGCTTAAAATATTTAAAGGAGACTGCTATGTTCCATAGTTGTTGATGGTCATAGTTGTGAGTTTTGTGTCATAAGAGATATTCAGGCCAAAGGTAGTTGATAATCTGGCAGAGATATGTAGAACACAAACACCAAAGAAGTGTTTAAACTAGATCAGATTCTAGGACCATTCTGGCCTCTTTCGTCAGGTTGCAAAGGCCCAAATCTTCCCTCATTCCTCCCACAACATTGTCCTCATGTTTTCTCACCCTTTTTTGGATGCGCCCCCATTTACCAATGTCCCTTTTAAAGGATGACCCTGAGAACAGAATATACATGATCTGACCAGTACAGAATATCCTAAAACCACTACCTCTTTAATCTGCACCCACTTCCATAAATGCTGCCCAGGAGAGGACAACCTATTATTGGCACTAGGCTTCACTAGGCGCTCCAGTTGAACTTGGGAGTCACCTCAAGTGTTCAAAGTAGTTAGGCTTTTCCAACTCATTTGCCACATTGTCCATCAACTTGGACACAGAATTTGATAGGAGGCTGAGGAAGGAGGCCCTCTGTGCAGCGGGTTTGCGCACCATTGGTTTGCACCATTGCAAACCCATTACCTTTTGGAAATGCACCATTACCCTGGGAAAGAGCAGCCCATGGAGGGGAAGGGAGGTGAGAAACTTTCAGAGGTAAATTTCATTTGGCTGTTTACCCTCTGTTTGGCCCTGGGAATTCAGGACCATGGAGATAGCCATCCAAGACCTCCAGGAGAAAGTGTTCACCTACCTTCAACCTAAGTAATACCAAGAAACATCCACCCAACACTTCTCCATATCCACACCTTCAGGTTTACTGTCTGACCATATTTGGACCCTGGAGGTCCAAAGGTCCCATTGTGGAAGCATTTTATGATTCAAAATACAGAATCAGAGAAGAGGGTGTCCCAACACACAAGAAATTATCCCAGGATATAGCATGCCAGAATGACGGAGAGATGGAAGCTTCTGGTAAGTCAGCTGTGTGCTGCTTCACTGCAGAATAGTGACAGGATCAAATTTGCCACTCCTGGGATCCCTGGGTGGCGCAGCGGTTTGGCGCCTGCCTTTGGCCCAGGGCGCGATCCTGGAGACCCGGGATCGAATCCCACGTCGGGCTCCCGGTGCATGGAGCCTGCTTCTCCCTCTGCCTGTGTCTCTGCCTCTCTCTCTATCTCTCTGTGACTATCGTAAATAAATAAAAATTAAAAAAAAATTAAAAAAAAAAAAAAGAACAAATTTGCCACTCCTCCTCCACACACACACATACACACACACACACACACACACACACAAACACACAAAATACTCATACTCACATTTCATATTGTCTCTTTGAGCATTAAGGCAGACAAGGAGCTTGTGCAGATTCATGATTCCATGTTAAATTTGACCTATCATCCAGGAATGATGGGCCAAGTAATTTTCTTGAAACTTATCCACAAGAATTCTACTGGGACTCCTTCCTCAACTTCAGCCCTAGGGCTTCCTCAAGCCCAGGCACACTTCCATCTCATGTATGTGCATAGGGCCAAATCACAGGTGTGCACCCAAAAAAATCCCAAAGAGGGCAAAATTCATCTCTTCATTCATCCATTCATTCATTCATTCTAAAGTACTCCGCATCTACTATAGGCTTTCCCTTCAAGAACTTACCCTGTAGGCAGGGTCACAAGATGTCTCTGCACTAAATTGTCCAATACCACACAATACTTGGCAAATGAGTTGGAAAAGCCTAACATACCGTAGGAGCTAAAGGGAGAGGAATGCTAATGGTTCACCAGCTCTAACCTCCTGTCAACCAGGGGATCTGAGCTGGGTTATGAAGGTTCAATCAAGGAACTAGATGACAGGAGAATGGAAGAGTCTGGCTGCCATTTCCACTGCCAGCCTGGAAGGTTGCAGGGAATCGTGATCATCATTTCAAGCTTGAAGAATTATGTCTTGAGTGTTCCCGGCAACTCAATTACGGCATGCAAATTTTCCGCGGAGTTGACTTCTCGGCTTCAGGAGCCACGCACACGCTCCTTTGGGCTTTTTTGCACGAGGAAAACATTGTTGGGAAAGGAGCCTGAGGACCAACCACTGGAAAGTGCACTCAATAGCACTTTGGTTGAGATAATTGCTGCGTGTTTTTTTTTTTTTTAAATTGTAGGCTTTGGAGGTGACCACAGGCAAAATTTGTGACAGACATTTGACACTGAGAAACTGCCGTGGATGGGTGAAATTTTTCACAGCCCTCCCTCCACCGAGACCGGTTTATTGACTAACAAAGGAAAATTATATAAAACCACTGGAGTACGTTGGCCAAGTCATCTTTTTTGTCGTAATGCCCTTTTGCTAGGCACCAGGATTTCTCCTCATTACAGTCATGCAGACTCTCATCCAGGCAAGCTGGTTCAAGTCCGCTGCATGGGTGACGCTGGGCAGCCCAGGGCACACTGTTGCAGTGTTGCTCTGTGAGCACAGATGTGCAGATTGCCCCCAGCCCCGTCACCCACCATGGGTTCAAGGGACTTTAGAGCCCTACTCAGTTCCTGCAGAGCTGCCTCCTTATCCCCTGGACCAGATGCTCTCCTTTATCCTTTATGCCTGTGGCAAGCTCTATCGAGAAGAGAATAGGCTGTCGGACAGTGCAAAGGATGCAAGTTCATCAAATAATAATAATAATAAAAGATCACAATCCAGGAAAAATAAAAGACAGAGCTTGCAAAGGCGGTTTCCCTGCCCACGGTCATCAGGATCCTGTGATGTCAGTTAGCATAACGAGGATATAATAAGAAGAACTAAGGGAGGACTTTAAAGAGGCACTCGAGTGGCAGGTCTCCAGCCCCAACTGGGGCCATGAGTCCAGGCCAGCGGATGGGAGTGGGCCAGCAGCTTGCATAATTATTCACTGAGGCACATCCAGCAGGTTCCAGGGCTCCTTAAGCCAACTTCCTAAGCAGGCTTCCTTCCTTGGACAAGGAAGCTTCCCTGCCACTTAGCCCTGATAATCCCATTCAAGCTGAATAGATAGCATGCCATTCCTTGGCTTGGGAGACCCCCGGGAAGCTCTTCATGTCTTACTTGCACCACCTAAGAAGTTATCATGGTATTTATCTCCTTGGGTCCTTGGGAAGATTCAACAAAACAGTGGAGTTGAAAATGCCTCATTTGCCCGAAATGAGAGTTAACATCCATACAAACTACTTTTACAAATGAATCGGCATTTCTGGGGTGCCTTGTGTGTGCCAAACAATGAGGATGACAGAAATGAACAAAATATTTTTTTCCCCTCCAGGAGCTTACAGACCAGTCGAGGCAATGGTACAAAGAGGCAAAGATGAATTAAAACGCAGCGACCAAGCATCCAGAATGGGTGTCCTCTGCGTTTGCTGTGGGAATCTTGAAGGAGAGATCAGGACAAGCAGAAAAGCTAGAAAAAGAAGGGTTTTAACAGCACTGCTTCGATGAATCAAGAAGAGGTCCCAGATGGAGAAAGGCTTTCGGGAAAACATTGGTCTCCTAGGAGTTGATACAATAAAAGTTGATCTTCCAAGAGCCCGATGGCCATGGACTAGCTATTAAACCTCAAGACGAAGCCCCATGTATAAAGAAAGAAAGGTTATCTACTTACTGTCTCCTCCATCAGGCTGTCTTTGATTCAGTACAGGAGAAAGCATATCTAGGGTTTTCTAATCCCAGCAAGAGAACAGAGGCAAGAAAAAGACAAGAGAAAATAAAGCGCGCGGAGAGATAACCATCTGTGTTTGCTGGTTTAGTCTTCCTTCAAATGTGTAATTATGATTCCAAGGGCTGAGTTGGCCATTTGGAGACACGATAGTCCAGGTCAAGCCAATAACCCACAAAGGAGGCAATCAACCTACAGACAATAGACCGTACGTGCATGGTTTTTCTCTTAAACGAGATTTGTGTTTGCCAACTAAGAACAAGATGCTTCCTCAAAACATTTTAATTTCGTAGGAAACATCAAATTCACAAGTCTTCAGCAAAGTCTAAGGCGGTGTCAACCACCTCGTCCCTGGAATAAAACATAAGAGTGTATTATTTTCATTTTGTATGAAACATTCAAAGTTCAGGGCTGGAAAATTGTGTGTGGGCCGATGCCTGATAGCGCAGCCAGTTATTATGTAGTGACTCACGATAAATTTCCAGAGCCACCACACCTTAAAGTCAAACTCGCTCAAGCCAGACAGTAAACTATTAGCAGAGATATTTTTGTAACCATAATTTCTAGTCTTTTAACTAATTTATTTTTTAACTTGCAGCATGGCCAGTTTTATGAAAGTCATAGAACTCACTTATCTGACATCAGGGTCTTGGAATATTTATCCTTTTCAAAACAATACAAAATAAAAACATGCCCCTGGGGTATTTTAAGGAATTTTTCAACTGACCAACTTGGTCAACCAGCATAATCCTGGAGCACTGGCTCCGTCATGTCAGCCAGCCCCGGCTCCTCACCACAAGGAAGACTCAGCGCAGGACTCCTGTGGTTGTGGCCACGTCTGCCCCAGGTACCCGAAAGGAAGTCTCTCCATGGTGAGGCCAAGCAGGAGATGGCACCATGCAGGGAGAGCTACTGACAAGACTTGAGAGCCCTGAGAGAGGTTTCTAGGCAGAGCGGAAGCTGCCAGGATTTGCTCTGATACAGAATAAGGCAACTGGTAAAGCACCCATACCTCAGAGAAAGCCCTCATCCCTTGGCCTGCACCCAGTTTAGGTCTCCTGCCTTCACCCACTTCACACACCCACCAGGAATCCATGAGGAAGTCGCATCCTGTCTGGGCCCAAGAGCCCAGAGTTGGAAGCTTCTGTGTAACATCAGTGTGTGTTCGAGAACCTTCGAAGAGCCCTAGAACAGACTCAGGCTCCAGATGTCTATATAGCAACTGAATCGACCAGTTTTCCTTCATGTATTTTTCATTCTCATCATGACATGCTTCATGGGTTACTGTGGCAGGTCCTTTGACTCTGTTTCTGAGTTGGGTTTCATGAGATGCACCCACTGCTACACTAGAACGAGTGGAAAAGAAATACTGTGTAATACGCATTGTCCACTTAGTCCCATCTCTGACACCATGGCAAGGATCTCAAATGTGTCACAGATGCTTTTCTCGCGTAATTCTCTCCCACTTTTTGACACGTTGAATCAATGGAGTGAATGATTGGTTTTTGGCTTCCACCAAGTCTCCCTGTTTGGGGGAATGGCTGGAGAAGCCTAGGGAAGACCTTGATGGTGTTGAGGCCAGCCGAGGCTTCCTGCCCACAGTCAGCCTGAGGCACCACAGTGGGCAGGGCAGAGGCTGGGAACAGGAGCCAGGGGCAGGGTGTTGGTGCACCGCAGACAGCTCAGAGTTTTTTCTTGGCTAGGAACACAGACTGTGCACACACCTCAGTCACCAGCCCCTGTAAGGGGCAATCGGATGGAGGGGCTCCAAGGACATGGGGGAGTCAGAAAGGTGGAGGCAGAAGCTGTATCTGGCCCTCACTGCCATGTCCGGGCACTGAGCTGGGCACGTAGCATGTAGGTGCCGAATGCATGATGCATGGCTGAGTGTATGGACCAAAGGCCAGGGGTGGTTGAGGAACTGCCTTGTACACCATGGGGAGACAGGCGGAAGGTACCAGCCTCCCAACAAAAGGTGTCTAGACGGAGGGGGCAGGCCACGTTCCCGTGTTCTCTGGGTGCTCTTTCTTGTTAAATGTTGATCGCGGCTAGGATGGGTCAGCGCAGGAGACCTCCCTGTGGCGGGAAATCCCACACTTCCTCAGCAGGTCTCCTCTGATCCTCACCCTCTGTGCTCTATGTGGGTCAAGACCTGAGGTCTGGGGTCTCTCCTAAAGGTCCATCATTCCTTGCCTTCCTCGTATACCTCGAGGGCAGCTTCTGGCTAAGAAACAGTCTTCACTCATCTCTCTCATCCTCCTACAAAACCACTTCCTCTCCTGTTCCATCCTCCTGAACCACCCCCATGTTTTGCCCTCCTCAAAGACAGTTTCAATGTTTCTGTTCCAATCCATATTAAGATTTAGGGGTCCCTTCATAACATAATGTAACATGACGCACAGAAGAAAAGAACAAGATTCTAATCTCGAATCAGCCCTCCTCCTCACATCTGCTTTGCCTTACACACTCATTTCTGTGCCTTCTTACCCTGCCACTCTTCCCACCCCACTACAGCTGTGTGGGCCTGAGTCAGAAGCTCCACAGATTTTGCCAGGAGGTGGCAAGCTCAGAGGTTCCCTGTCCTGTCTTCCTTATCTTGAACCTCTAGAAGGTCTACCTGGACTGCAAGGCTTCCAGTCACACAGACCATGCACATTGTGTCATTCATCTATGGGAGATCTTCCCTTGCTCTTTGTAGAATCTCGTGCCCACTTCGGCTTTCTAACTGCTCCTTATTTTTTCCCTAAGGCAGGGAGGAAGTGTGGTCTGCTGATTGGAGAAGTTGCCTAGAAAATGGGACTGTGTGGACTGTGGAAAATAACTTTGACTCTCTGGCTAAATTGGCATTTCAGCAGCCTTGGGTGAGCGAACAGAAATGTAGCTCACGTGCTACATGCTACGTGCCTTGGGTGATACTTGAAAAACAGCTCGAGTATCCAGAAAGGGGCATCTTCAGTTGCTGAGCCTTCCTCTGGCTTCTGTATGGTTCCAAGGACAAGCAGGTGCTCTATTTCGTGGTCCCATTCCTCTTCTCTATCTCCCCAATTTTGACTTTGGCTCCTCCCACTTCAGTTGATCAAATAAGTTGACTTATTGGGCAAATAAATGCTTGCCCATTAAACTTCATGGACTGCTACCCTGGGTGTGCCTGACATTGAGGCATGCATCATAAGTAGCTTTGGCCTGGAAGGGGTGACATAGAGCTTCCTGTCAAAAATGTTGGTGAATGATTCCCACTCCTCACTTCCATGCATAAGGGTGAAGACATTTTCAATCTCAAGGGACAGAAATTCAACTCAAATTAGGTAAAGCCAAGAAAGAAATCCGTGGGCCTACATACTTGGGTGCAATTGACTTCAGGCAGGGCTGAATATAAGGTCTCAAACAATGTCATCAGAGGCTGTCATCAAAAGGTAAACAATGACAGCTATTGGTGAGGACACAGTAGGAATGCAGGAATCTGGTTGGATGAGGTATTGGTAGGAAGTAAATTGGTGCAGACACTATGGAAAACAATATGGAAGTTATCCCCACAAATTAAAAATAGAAAAACCAAAAAAAAAAAAAATGAGCTAGCAATTCTTATTCTAGGATATATCCAAAAGAAATGAAATCAATACCTCCAAGATATACCTGCATCCTCATGTTCATTGCAACATTATTCATAATAGCTGAGATATAGAAACAACCTAAGGGTCTATCAACAGATGAATGGATAAAGAAATTGTGTGATACACACACACACACACACACACACACACACACACACACAGTGGAATATTATTTAGCCTGAAAAAAAGAGATCCTGTTATTCACAACCACTTGGATGAACCTAGAGGACATTATGTGAGTGAAATAAGCCAGCCACAAAAAGAAAAATACTGCATAATCTTATTTACATGTGGAATCTAAAAATGTCAAATACAAGGGTGCCTGTGTGGCTCAGTCAGTTAAGCATCTGTCTTTAGCTCAGGTGATGATTCCAGGGTTCTGGGATCAAGCCCCGCATCAAGCTTCCTGCTCAGCCAGCGCCTGCTTCTCCCTCTGCTGCTCCCTCTTTTTGTGCTCTCTTTCTCTCAAATAAATAAAATCTTTTTTAAAAAAAATTAAAAAGTTAAAATATCAAATACATAGAAGCAGAGAGTTGAACAGTGGTTGGGGGGGATTTGGAGAGATTTTGGTCAACAGGTACAAAGTTGCATTTATGTAGGATGAATCATTCTAGAGATCTAATATACAGCAGGATGATTATAGGTCAACAACACTGTATCAAATATTGGAAATTTGCTAAGAAAGTAGATTTCAGACACTCTCACAAGAAGAAGAAGAAGAAGAAGAAGAAGAAGAAGAAGAAGAAGAAGAAAAGAAGGAGGAGAATGAGAAAGAAGGAGAAGAAGAAAGAAGAAGAAGAAGAAGAAGAAGAAGAAGAAGAAGAAGAAGAAGAAGAAGAAAGAAGAAAGAAGAAGAAGGAAGAAGAAGAAGAAGAAGAAGAAGAAGAAGAAGAAGAAGAAGAAGAAGAAGAAGAAGAAGAAAGGAGAAAGAAGAAGAAGGAAGAAGAAGAAGAAGAAGAAGAAGAAGAAGAAGAAGAAGAAGAAGAAGAAGAAAAGTAACTATATAAAGAGTTGTTAATTAGCTTGACTGTAGTAATCATTTCACTTTGTATATCAAGTCATCATGTTGTATGTTGTGCATCTTAAATATCTACAACCTTTATTATGAATTTGAAATAGAAATAGAAATGTCTTTTTTTAAGATTGATTGATCGATTGATTTTAGAGAGAGTGTGTGCAGGGGGAGGGGCAGAGGGAGAGAGGGAATCCTCAAGCAGCCTCCCCACTGAGCTCAGAGCCTGACGTGGGGCTCGATCTCACAACCCTAAGATCATGACCTGAGCTGAAACCCAGAGTCCAAAGCTTAACTGACTGTGCCACACAGGTGCCCCAAAATAGAGATGTCTTCAGAGCTCTGCCTCTGTCTCCACCTGCTGGACAACTGTTCTCCAAAAAGGTTAGAAGATGGTTGCCGGCTTAGAACCCCAGTGGAATGAAAGTATTTTCCAATAATTCCAGCAGAAATGTCTTCTTTGGGTTATGTACCTCTTCCTAAATTATTCTTGGATCATGTGGCTTCTTCCATGGCAGGGGAGACCTGTCTCAGGTTGCGGAACATATTCTCCATAAGAGAGAAGCATTCAGATCCTAGAAGGATAGAAATGGATGTTGGACAAGCGAAAACATGCACGGTCTCCTATACCGCCTTGAGCCACATAGGAGCCAAACCTGCAGAAACTTGCAGCAAATGTATCCAGGGCTCAGTCTTCTAAATTTCATATATTTCCAACAAGGGCAAAAAGAGCTGAAGCCATGTGCTAGATACATAGAGCCATAACAAAGTGGCACTCTCTTTTTTTCTATGGTTGGATAAGGCTCTTCCTGCTTGGTGAAGTTAAATACAAATAGCCATTGGCTTTGCTGCAATCACGAAAATATTTCTATGACTCATGAGATAAATGAGAAAAATACACAGAAGAGTCAAAGTTACACTGAAGTTAGATTGTAATCACACCCTTGAGTTCTGACAACCCACTGACAAAGTTTCCTGCTGAGAGAGTATTACTGACTTCTTTTTCTCCACAGAAGGTACTTGATTAGCCTAAAGCAGATTATCTTCTCTATGGATTATCTGAGATCAGCTCTTCACACAAGTAATCAGCAGCTCACACCTCCACCACCGAGTTGTCCACTGAAGATAAAGATCCAAGAACCCAAATCTGAGGCTACGAACCATCTGATGAATGACAAATCAGCTTACTGGACACCACTTGTTCTTTCAACACTGACACTGAAGTCTCTTAAGTGGATGAGGACACTTTTCTACAGTAAGAGGATCAGGAGTCTCTTTAGTATTGAAAACACTTTAATACCCTAATGATCTGTGGGGAAGTAGGGATTTCTGAACTAGGCTTTCAATTCAGAAAAGAAAGGCGTCAGGCGCCCAGTGGAGTATGTGAAGCCCAGTCCAATGCACAGAACTTTCCCTGACTTGACTTTTCTCACGCTCTGGCCTCTGTGATTCCAAGGGGCCCACATCTCAGTAGCAGCCAACCATCAAAATTTGTGGTGCACCTGCCATGTGACAAGCATGGGAGCACAAAACCTGGAAGAGGCACTTCTGGGCGAGATGCTGTCGTAAGCTCAAGTTCTGAACTTTCCAACTACACCAAGCACAGCAGTGACATCTGACACATTCAGTGATATGTGTTCCGTTTAGGAGGACAGACCTGCTAAGATAATTTTAGATGTTGTTAGAAAATACATGTACACATGTAAAAACACATGGATGACTTACCAAAAAAACTAAATGTATTGTTTCCAAAGCAATGGAAAAAAAGCAGAGTTGGGGAGAAATCAAAATATATATTTATAAGATGTTAGCAGTAACTCCAAATATCACAACCAGTATCAACATATTAAGTAAGTGTATTGATTAAAGACAAACTATCAGGTTGAATTTTTTTTAACTCATGTGTTTTAGAAAGTTCACTTCCTTGGCATAAGGGGTGGATAGAGCAAAATCAGGTATCAGGGCATCAGATAGAAAGCCATGGCTCTTCCGGACAAGAGGAGGCAGGGCCTCACCTAAGGCAGCCCTGGGATGGGGTTGGAGGGAAGAAGAGGGTACAGGGACGCGCAAAAGGGAGAACCGATGGCAATGTCAGTTGATTAGAGCAAGCTGAATTAGAGGGACTTCCTGAGGAAGATCAACAGTTTTATACTGGGCATCATCTACATGTAGGTGGTGGTTAAAAGTGAAGATATCAAATTGCCTAAAATGATGGGAGAAAGATAAGCATCAAATCCTTGGCAAACCAATTCTTGAAGGACACACGGAAGAAGAGAACCCAACAAAGGATCCTAAGACAGAGAAGATCAATTTTGTCACATAGCCACTGGAAAAAAAAAAAAAAAACTTGGCGGGGCGGGAGGTGCCACCAACATCAGATACTTTCCAGAGATCAAATAAAGCAAGAACCGAAAAGCACATGTTGAATTTTATGATAGGGAGGTCACTGGGGAGCTTTGCCCTCATTAACCTAGTGGGTCTTGATTGAAGTGTCAGATTGAATGCAAACACTGATGCCCACAGGTCCATCCACAGGGTCTCTCAAGGTTACCTTGGGTGTTAACCAGTTTAATGCCCTTAATAAAATGCCACCGCCTAGTAGCCAGGATCACATTGGTTTCTCCCTAGGCTTCTTCAAATTCCATCTTCAATCACCTTCAAACAGCTGACTCAGAGCACAGAACTTCGAGTTCCATTCTCTGATTTATTTCCTCCCCTTTCAGGGTTTTCTCACTTTTTCTCTTTCAAGGAAGGGACAAATCCTTCTTTCTTTTGGAAGGTGGAATGAATCAGCCATCCTGCTTTTATATTCAGAGCAACCAGTATTTACCAAGCAGTTTCTACATGTCAGGCACTGAGCTAGGAGTCTTCACATATTTAATTTGTTTCTTGTGGAGCCTGTGGTGAGGCGGGCAGTATCATTCTATTTTGCAGAAGAAGAAATTATCCAGCAAAAGTTCACAAAATGCTGCCTTTTCTCAGCTAAGGGTAAGTAGGAGTGCTCATTCCTGGGTCAAGGAAGTTCCACCACTGTCACAATAAGCACAGATAGCATCCTATTGGTCCAACACTGTGAGCCAAATGTTGGAATTATGCATAGTTGTTTTTTTTTATGCATAGTTTTTTAAACATCTTTGATATAGTGTGGTAGTGAAACTGCTCAAGGAAGAAGGCTTGGGAAGGGAAGTGTCTAATCTGTTCAGGCTGCTGTAACAAAATACTATAGCCTGGGTGGCTTAACCAACTAACATTTATCTGTCACAGTCCTGGAGATTGAAGATCCAAGATCAGGGTGCCAGCATGGTCGGACTCCAGTGAGGATCCATTTATTTCCTGGCTTATAGACAACCACTTTCTCACTGTATCTTCACATGGCCCAGAGAGCTCTGGTCTCTTCACCCTCTTCAATGGGCACCAATGTCATCATGAGGGTTCCGCCCCCATGACCTCATCCAAATCCAATTACCTCCCAAAGACCCCATCTGCAAACAGCACCCCATAGGGGTTGGGGCCTCAACATACGAGTTTTGGCAAAATACAAACACACAGCCTATAGCAGGAAAGAAAGAGGACTTAAGAAAGAAGGAGGGGGAGAAAGGGACAAAAAGGAAAAAGAGATCGTGGGAGCAGCAGAAAAGATTCTGGTGCACCAGGGACTTGGGCCAGAAATGCACAACCACCACAGGAAATTCTCCTCAGGGCCTGGGCAGCACCCCAGCCAGGAAGAGGAGACAGCTCACACCTGGCTTCAATAAAGAGCCCCTCCTGCCAACCCTGCCTCGGTCTTGCAATGGTCATGAAATGCTGGGTTTTTTAAAACCCAAAATGCAACTTACCTGGCACTCTGCCACTTGAACTACAATCTCTGTATTTTTTGGAAGCAACGGATTTTTTTCTGCTCTACTCATTAACATGCTGTTTGGGGGGGGGGGTGACTGTCTGCTATTTAAGATGCTCAAATTGAAATACCCTTTTCCAAAGAAGAGAATGCAGGTAGAAAAGCTCATTGATCATTTATTTCTCCTTGCTACCCAACACATTAATTTTTCAGTGGACTTCCAAGTTAGACAAACTTCCCACTCTCTTACATTCTGCTGACACAGGCACTCAGGAAGGACTGAGTGCCTTAACGGCACTTCTCTGCCCTCCCTCCTGGTAGCTCTGTCATCAATACCATTTGAATATTCTCTATTTTGTTGTCTATTTTATTTTTATGGGCTTGAGCAAGAGCCACTTTCATACTGGTCACTTATGGTTTCCTTAACTTTGTGATTAAGCCAGAAAAATTCGGTTTGAAACTGCATATAATTTAAGGCTTCAAGATCCAACCATGTATTTCCACTTGCCTGTGGTCCAAAATGATTTCAGTATTTCTACTCATCTTCAAGACTCCCCAAATCAGTTGATATGACCTCCCACTGCCCCACAGCAGCAGCCTAAGGAAACTGGGGAAAGACTTATTCCACCTAAGACCACAATTCCTGAAACCACTTCCTCTCCTCACTCTCCTTGACCTTTCTTCACCATGAAGCCCCATTAACCACACCCTCCTTGAAACACTCTCCTTGTATGTGTAAGAGCAATGATTTTGCGTCAACAAATTATGTTGATTATGAGTTGCAGTCTAGCACTTTCTAACTACCAGATATTGAGGAAATTACTTAAAAACCTCTGAGCCTCTGTTCCTACATCTCTAAAGGAGGGATGAAAATCACCACTTCCTAAGAGTTGTGATGAAGACCACATTTGTTGCTTGTAAAGCGTTTCCAAAGGTGCACAGTCTCCATGAGGTGACAATAGGCTGATGTTCCCCACCTCACATTTGTGTCTCCTTGGCTTGCTCCTAAGAAATGACTTCACCCAAGCCACTTCAGTCTCTAGCTCCCTGCTCATCCCTCTCTACCCTTGGTCTCTGCCCCCCACCCACCTACCACCCACCCAGACCTCACCTCTGGGCCAATAGACTGGCCTAGGACCTTACACTCACAAAGTGACTCTTGAAGAAATGGTTTCACCTCTAGGTCTCAGTTTCCATGTCTATAAAGTGAGATGCTGAGTGGGTGAATGATAAGGCAGGGTTCCCTCTTGCCCCTTCCTAAATAAGTGATTTCCTCCACCCCTTCCCCAGTTCTCCCTTTGTCCCCTCCTTCTTCTCCCTCATTTCTGAGGCCTGGAATAGAATTTGGATAGTTTACCAGATTACAATAGTTTGGTTGGAAAATGCTAGTATAAGGCTCTATCTCTAAGCCCCCACCACCTAGCATAGCTATGATGGCTTTAGAGATACAGAATGACTGGGATACTTCTGATAAGAAGGGTTTTTGAGAACTTTCTTAAGAAACCTAGCTTAGGGGTGCCTGGGTGGCTCAGTTTGGTAAGCGCCTGACTTCGGCTCAGGTCACGATCTCAGACTTCTGGAATTGAGCTCCACATCAGGCTCCATGCTCAGCGAGAAGTTTGCTTGTGTGTCTGCGGCTCCCCTCCACCCCAGCCCCTCCCCCCACACACACCGTCGGCTTGTAGTCTCTCTTTCTCAAATAAATAAATAACTAAACAAAATCTTTTTTTAAAAATAAATTCAGCTTAGTGAAGGACATAACATTCATGAAGTTACTGAGGTTCTCCCTCCCTTATCAAGCTGAGCTACATATGTTAATAAATCATTTCCATGAGAGAGTAAGTTTGGGCAGCCAACAATTGGCACTAGTGAAGCAAAGTGACTAATTACTTATGCTCTATCATCTAGCAGTTCCACTGCAGATATAAGGGTATTAAACTGTATGAGAATGGTCACCATGGCAGAGATTTGAAAGCAGTCTTGGTGTCCACTGGGTGAACAGATAGATTAAATAGATGATACACATCCTGGGATACCACTCAACAAGTAGAAGATAAGAGCTAGTTGTGCATCCAGCGGCATGAATAGATCTGAAAAACAGTGATGAAAAAGAAATAAACAGAACGCAATACTTAGCACAATACCATTTACATAATTAGCAACATAAGCCCACATAATTGGTCACCATTGGATAATTCAAGGGAATCCACTTATTCATTTTGAAAACTGCTACAAGAAAGGAAAGAATCAAGCATTTAGTCTGACTTTCCTCTATGAGTTACACCGTGGATAACCAAGTAACATATCAGGGGAAGTTTCTTGTTCTAGAAGTGTTCCAGCCAATAAACAAAGAAGGAGTGCTTAGAATTAGAGTATCGCCATTTTGCAACATCTAATTGTGGCAGACTCTAAGGCAGCCCCCATTTAGCCCTGGTATTTATGCCCTTGTGTGATCCCCTCCCATGGACTATGGGTGGGACCTATGACTTGCTTCTAACCAATGAAATGCAATAAAGGTGAGAGTCTGTGTCCTCTGTGATTACATAACATACAACTGTACATCCATCTTGCTAGCAGACTCTCTCTATTGACTGGCTCTCTTGTTGGCTTTGATGAAGTAAGATATGGAGAGACCCAGGTGGCAAGAAACTTAGGGCACCTTCCAACCAATGGTCAGCAAGGAACTGAGACCCTGTCAGACAAACCCAAGGACCTGATTTGGCCAATAGCCACATACACTTGGAAGTAGATCTATTCCCAGTCAAACCTCAAATGATTTCAGCCTTGACCAAGACCCTGTTTATAGACTTCTAAGAGACCCTGAATCTAAAGCTGCAGCTTACTCCTGCCTGGATTTCTAACTGTAGAAGAATTAATGTGTTTCGTTGCAAGCCACTAAATGGGTGTCAATATTGTTACACACCCGGTGGCTCAGTGGTTGAGCATGTGTCTTCAGCTCAGGGCGTGATCCTGGAGTCTGGGGATCAAGTCCCGCATCAGGCTTCCTGCGTGGAGCCTGCTTCTCCCTCTGCCTGTGTCTCTGCCTCTCTCTCTGTGTCTCTTATGAATAAATAAATAAATAAAATCTTAAAAGATATATAGTTACACATTCATAGATAACTAATATACTAATAAACTAAGCTTTGATCATGAATGGCTGCTAATATCATACACCAAAAAAGAGACAACCAAATACGCATATCCTGATGGAAGGACACAAGACAAACCATGAAATATTCTGGTCAAAAACATTAAACATTATTCAACTACTAAAAAGAAGGAACTCCTACCACTTGTGACCACATGGATGAACCTTAAGGCATTATGCTAAGTGAAATAAGTCAGACGGTAAAGAAAACATACTGTGCATTCTCACTTATATGTGGAATCTAGAAAAGCCAAACTCATAGAAACAGGGTATAGATTGGTGATTCCCAGGGGCTGGGGGTGTAGGGGAAGGAGGAGAAGATTGGTCAAATTTCCAGTTATAAAATGAAAAATGTCTGGGGATCTAATGTAGAGCATGGTGACTATAGTTAACAATACCTTATTATATACTTGAAAGTTGCTAAGAGAGTAAATCTTAAATCTTCCTATCACACCTATGCACACACACACACACATAAAACAAAAAACTATGTGAGGAGATAGATGGGTTGACTAACCTTGTTGTGATAACCACTGCACAAGCATACTTGTATCAAATCATCACTTGTAGACCTTAAACTTACACAATGTTATAGGTCAATTATATCTCAATAAAAACGAGGGGGGATGAATATGAAATGAACGAATAAGAAAAGAAGAAATGAACAAAAAAAGTCAATGAGGGCCCTACCAGAACCAACGATGACAGTGGGTTATAAACAGAAGAGTAGGATTAACTCTTCGCCGTTGAGTTCAAGAGAAAAGCAGTTTTTCCAGGGCTTCTCCTGTCTGCCCTTTCCCAGCCTGCCCCTCTCTGGAGCCTGATTCTAGGACTGTATTTCTCTCAGGCCCATCCACTTTCATCCAGCGCCTCCGGAATCCATCCCCACCCACCTTTCCACTGCCAGCTCCCACATCCCAGTACAGCTGTGCATCACCAGAGTCCTTCAGTGGTCTCCTGTCCTCCTTCTACAACATTCTCTCCCTGCAATCCTCCTCTTCGGCCTCCACCACGCACCGACTACATGACGGCCATCTAATACAACTGCATCACTGCTCTGCTCAAAATCCAATGCTAGTTTTCTGGGAACCTACAAAATACTGTTAAAATTCTCTTCCTAACATCGAGGCCTTTACCTATGGGCTGCAACCCCTTTTCCACCGTTACCTCCCACCACTCCCCAGCATGAACTCAATCCCACCTCCCCTTCCTGCCCTGCATCCCCATTCCCCAGCTTTGCCAAACCAAACCAACCCACCCACCAGCCCTGAAGAGCAAACGGTGCTTCGCCCTTGACTTCTTTCTAACCCTCTCTTTAGCTGGCACACAAACCCTCTTTAGCTTTGCCCCAAGAAGCTGGGCTGCTGATCTGATTGGGTTACGGGTCCCATGCCCGTAGAGTGCCACTGGCCCTGTGGTCTATGGCCCAGTGCCTAGTCTCTGATGCTGTGGCCATCCATTGGCTGAAGCCCTTAGCAGAATCTGGAGCTGCTACCCCAGGGCAGCTTGAGTCCCAAACTTGCAATTTTGAGGATTTGCTCAGCTCTCACCTCTGAGACAGCAAGAGTAAACTGAGCTAGGACTGCCCGGCTCTGGGCCAATCCAACCATCTCTCTCTCTATGTCCCCTCTCCTATGTAGGAGAAGTAGGCTGTGAGCCGAAACAGGTCGCTGCTCCCCCGGGACAGAGAACCCCCGCAGGTAATCAAACAACCTGATTGCGGATGACAGAAAGCGATGGTAAAGCCTAGGTCAGCACTACAGTGAAAATTACAAATAGTCAAATTACCCTTGAAACTTTCTTAAACCGTCCCTAGAATATTGCCTAGAATAAAAGGCTCTGGGTGTATAATCCTGTATCCATCCTCCCAGTTCTTTGTACCTGTTTCTCCATGACCTTCAATTAATTCTTCAATTTATTCATTGAGGGTGCCAAGCCCTCTGTCATCACCCTCAGCCAATCCTCCTGAGCAAAGTGCTTCCCTTCTTAGTGGGCGGCTGGAAAATCATTAAAAATCACTTAAAAGAAGGAGAAGGGGAAATTGGAGTGGAGTGGGGGAAGATCAGGCCGCAAGGGGAACATCAGGTGTGTTCAGTCTGTCATAAGTAATCAGAATGCTTGTGGTTGGTACACTTTTCCATATGCATATTATACTTCAGTTGTGTGTCTGTGTTCATTTATTTTTATTAATTTTTTAATGATTTCTTTTTTAAAGATTTTATTTATTTATTCATGAGAGATACAGAGAGAGAAGCAGAGACATAAGCAGAGGGAGAATCAGGCTCTCTGTAGGGAGCCTGATGTGGGATTTGATCCCAGGACCCCAGGATCACACCCTGAGCCAAAGGTAGATGCTCAACCACTGAGCCAGGCAGGGGTCCCCATTTATTTTTTAAATACATGTTCTTTCCTTGGATTTTCCAGCAAGTCTTGACTATTTCAGGCTTGAAGCTCAGGACCCATCCATCACATTCCACAGAACAGACAAAGCTCTCTTTCTCTCTCTGTTTCACTCCCCACCCTTTCCCCCCGCCACCCCACCCCACCTCACCCCACTAAAGCCTCCCTTTCTCTGTTTTCCTTTACCCAGTAGTTGAATTCTAGTCAATTAAAAGAGAATAGAAGGAAAGTCCATTAGAAAAAAAGTTTCCACCACTGATTTGCTATGCATTCTGACAAAATTGCTTAACCTCTCATATCACACCAGTTTCCTATCTGCAGGGTGGGGGTTATAACATACCTACTAAATACCATTTCACAAAGCTGTTAAAGAAGATTAAATGGTGTGTCTATAAATTGGTTAGAAGAGTCCCCGACTCCTAGTTAGCACTCAGTGATTTTAAGGTTTTTGTTTTGTTTTGTTTTGTTTCCATTTCTCATTTGTCACTTTTCCCTGAGCATGTATTTCCATCGGGAACCTCATCAGGAGGAAGAGCGCAGCATCTAGACAAGAGTCATGACTCTGGATCCCTCAAGCCAAGACAATCAAGTAAGACCCAAACCTTAAGAACTCTTCCAACACCCTTTTCCCACCCAGACACCCCTAGTTCTCCAGACCCTGCTGCCATTCACTTCTTCAGGAAGGTTTCCCTAACCACTCCAGCCCCTGGGCTTTCTCCTTCCTATGAAGGCTCTCTGGGAACCTCTATGGCTCACCAGCTCTGTTGGAAAAGCCCTCCTGAATCCCTGGGGCAGCGGGACTCCACCTGCAGCTGCATTCTGTGTCCTGTAGGACCCAAGGGCTAAGTGAAAGACCAGAAGTCAGCAGTTTGCCTCTGGTCTCATCTCAGCTTCTTTCTTGAATCCTTACCCTCCTCTTTAGCCTCCTTCCCCCTTCCTGGTACATAATCAGAAACTTCCTCCATCTTCTCCCTCCTACCAAACCAGCAAGATTCTGTGGCCACTCATTCACGCTTGCTGGTTGTCTACTTACACCTTGTCTGATGTTTAGTCACACTTTCTGGGCACCTCCGCCAGATATTCATGTTTTTGAAGCCATAACTATTTGTGCTTGAAGTCACTTGACCCTGTTTGCAGAATGGTAGCTTTCTTCCCCTTTAAGACATTTCAAACATCAGTAGAGTTAAGAATACTCTGAAAGTGATCTAGTCCTTTGGTGGACATCCCAAACTAAAAATAATTTGCATTTTGTTGAGCTCTTACTATGTGTCATTCCTGAGATGCTTGGTACACATCAACTAACTTAATTTACAACTGATGAGATGATTACTGTTTCAATTTTATAGATGAGAAAACTGACACTTGGTGAATTAGTTACAATGACCAAACCATAGTCATAGACTGTGTGTCTCATGGGAGGAGATCCAGAACTACCCAACCCCTAAAACCACTCTTTTTGAGTGACTGTGTGGAGGGCAGCACCAGGCCTCTCCTTCCTATTCTATCCCCAAATATCTCTTGTCTCACATCTCCCTGGAGAGCTTCCTGGGATGCTGGAATTAGGGAACCTTGTAACTCTTGACTTCTGGGCAGCCTGGGTACGTGGCCCAGATTTCTTCTCCAAACCTCCTCACACCACTTTCCCCATTCTCTGTGTCATGCCCTTTCATTCATTTATCTATTCAATTACCATTTACTGAAAATCTACTCTGTGTCAGCTGGTAGCACTGAATTAACAAGACAGATGCGGTCCTTGCCTTATGTTAACCCACAGTCTGGTTCCTTCCATAGGAAACATTTTATTGTGCTTTGCTTTATTGCAGTTTGCAAATACTGCATCTTTTATGAATTGAAGATTTGTGGCAACTCTGCACCGAGTAAGTTCATTGATGCAATTTTTCCAACATATCTGCTCACTTCTTGTTTCGGTGTCATGCTTTGCTAACTCTGGCAATATTTGAAACATTTTTATTATTATCGTATTTGTTATGCTGCCCTGTGAATAATGATCTCTGACGTTACTATTGTGATTATTTTGGGGCTCCACCAACCACACCCATATAAAATGGCAAACATAATCAGTAAGCATTGTGTGTGTTCTGACTTCCCCACTGGCCAGCCTTTCCCCTGTCTCTCCTCCTTTCCTTGGGCCTCCCTAGTCCCTGAGATACAAAAATATTGAAATTAGGCCAGTTAGTCACCCTACAATGGCCTCTAAGTGTTTAAGTGAAAAGAAGAGTCAATCCATGCAGCAAACTTCATTGTTGTCTTGTTTTAAGGAACTGCCACAACCATCCCAGCCTGCAGCGAGCACCAACCTGATCAGTCAGCAGGCATCAACAATGAGGCAAGACCCTCTGACACCAAAAAGATTACAACTCACTGAAAGCTCAGATGATGGTTAGCATTTTTTTTTTTTTTTAGCAAATAAGTATTTTTTTTTAAATCAAGGTATGTGCTTTGTTTTTTAGACATAATACTATGGCACACTTAATAGACTATGGTATAGTGTAAACATAACTTTTATATGCACTAGAATATTTTTAAAAATTCATTTGACTAGTTTCTACTGTGTTCTAGAACCAAATCCACATTCTCTCAAAGGAATGCCTATATTCATAATTCCCTGCTCTTCCTCCCCAACTTATTCCCAGCCAGGCAAACTCCTACTGGCCCACAAGATCCGGTTCACAATCTTACCTCTTCTTCCACCTTCCACAACTCCCCAGGGGTACATTCAAAATACTTAGCAACTAGTTTAGCAATCATAATGGACACCAGCTGTGACCTACCAGTCTACCATATGTCCAAGCTATGGTAGCTATTTTTGCCCTGCCACAACCCTGGTCAGAGTTAGTCACCCTGCCCTTGGGGGTCTTCAGCTTCTGGTCCACACAAATATTGATGTTCTTGATCTTTCCCACAGAGGGGTCTCCTGCTTTATGCTCCACCAACCCTCCACACTGCACTCACACCCACAAACACACAAATGTGCCTATCAGCTTCCAAAAGGAAGGAATCATTGTTTATTTATCCAGAAGCCTAGCAAAGCCCAAATATATAACAGTAGCTCAAATAAATCTGTATTTAATAAATATGTTGGAGTAGGAAGTAATCTGGCCTTTATCCTGGAGAATTTCCTAAAATATCACCCCTGTTCAGATCAACAACATTTCTTACTTGACACTTGAGAAACAATTTCATGTGTATTGGGCCCATTTTCCTTTATTTTAGTTATCACTTAAATATTTTTTTCATCTAGTAGACTTTATATAATACTTTGGAATGAGTGTCTATGCTTCTTATATTTCTACCTCTGGTTATCAAGTTATAAGAAAAGAGTACTGTTAGGGCTGAATTACGTCCCCTCTCAAATTCATATGTTGAAGTCCTAGCTCCCAGTACACCAGAATGTGACAGTGTATGGAGATAATATATTTAAAGAGGTCATTACATTTAAATGAGGTCATTAGGGTGGGCCCTAACTCAACATACTACTGCCCTTATAAAAACAAGAAATAAGGACAAAGACACAGAGAAAAATCATTTGAAAACACAGGGAGAAGACATCCTTCTGCAAGCCAAAGGAGAGAGGCCTCAGAAGAAATCAACCTTGCTGACAACTTGATCTTAAACTTCTAGCCTCCAGAACAGTGAGAAAATAAATTTCTGTCATTTAAACCACCCAGTCTGTGGGATTTTGTTACAGCAGGCCTAGCAAACTAATGTAAGTATAATCTCCCTTGTAGGTGAACTATTGCTGTCATAAATAACACAACTTTTCATTGTGTACGTACTGTTTCCAAGTAAATTGGAAACTTGAGTCAATGGATATGACTTTTATTTTTAGACTCTCTTATAAAACCTAGCACCATTCATGTACATAATAGATGTTCAGCAAAAATTAAGAAGCCATTTTCTAAGCCTCTGCTAGCACAGAATATATATATAGAATATATATATAGGTAGATGATAGATAGATAGATAGATAGATAGATAGATAGATAGATAGAATATATGAGGATATTTCTCTGTCTTCATCTATTATTCCAGGTCTTTTCAAACTCAGCCTTATTGACATTTGGGACTAGATGACTCTTAGTTACAGAGAACTGTCCCATGCGCTGTGGATCTTCAGTAGCATCCCTGGTTTCTACCCACGAGATACCAGTAGCACACACTTCCCCCTTGTTGTGACAACTCAAAATGTCTCCAGATGTTGCCAAATGTCCACTAGGATTCAAGACACTCCTAGTTGAGATCTACTGATCTATTGTGACACTATCTTTCTCCTCTTCTTGGGTATTTTGTTTAAGTACCATCTAAATCTTGGAATTCCCTAGAGAAACATGCTATGAATCAGAAGGATAACAAGAAATGGACAAAGCTTATTGGTGGGGTGGGGTGAGGGGGCAGCTGACACATCTCAGAATACTAGCTGGTAGAGATATTTGGTCAAATTCAGCCTGTAGGAAGAACAGTCTCTCCAGTAGGACAGGACCAAAGAAGAGGCTAAAAATGTCAGATGGTGGTTTCTGCTGAGTCAGAAGCCTAGCCCTCCATTCCCAAGATTTCACCTCCCAGTCACTGGTCACTAGCTAGGATCAACATAGACAGGGAGTTATTTCTATCTGCAGTAGGATTGACTATTTTAAATGAACTTGCGGTTCCAGGCCATTTCTTAGTGGACAAATCCCCACATCACAAAAACCACCAGAGAAATTGCCACTAATCAGCATGCTTGTTAACGAGCTTAGGAAAGAAGGCGGCGGCTAAGAGGGCTGGGGCCCCAGGACTGTGGTCTCCCCTCTAAAGCTGGCCTGGCACACTGGGGCTGCAGCTGGAAGTGAACAGAGAGCTCAGTCTCTTACTTCCTAAACCACCTCTTTCCTGGAGAACCATCTCAGGTCTCAGAATCGTCCTCTGGACCCCATCAGAGACTCTCATGGGTATAAAAATAAAATTATGGTGGGGAAGGTCATGGGGTCAGTCTTATTTACCAAGAATCTGAAAGAGCGATGGGTCATGCTCCTCCACCAAAACCCTACTCTGATGGTTTCAGTTACCTTTACCATCTAAAATCGTCATATGGCCACAGAAGGCAGAGGCTGGAAATAAGGCAGCCTGGAGAATATGAAGGGCCTAATATGCCAAAACTAAGGGATTTACGTTATTTCCAGAATCATCATCATTTTGTCTGAGATTACTAGGTGAACCATGGACGGTATTTAAGACACAGGAACTTGATTACAGCACAGGAAGCCCCTGCAATCCCTGTCCTACTGCAATTCCTAGCAATACACTTATCTAAATAACTATAACATGAGACAATAAAGAGCTACCTGCAGAGGAGAAGGAAGCACTTTTTTTGATGCGAATCCCAATAGCAGACCCAGCAACATTCTCTGTTTCCACTTTCCGAATGACTCACTGAGCTGTTTACCATCCCAGGTGTACCAAGGGTATGGGTGAGACAAAAATGAACCGGCGCTTGACCTAAAAGGAAGTCTGTCTTGAATTCTTACTGTGGCCTGTCACAGCTGCTCCCTTTCCCTCTGCTCCACCCTGGGTGACAGATGCAAATCTCCTTCCGATTTGAGACAAGAGCACCCATACATCTGGAGTTTGAGCAAATACCCACAGGCCACAGCCTAAATATGTCGGAGGGAGTTTTAGAGGGGTCTCCACAGCTTCTCCATTCCCTTTCAGTAAGCAGCATGATGCTCACGGTTCTGTCTGTGGGACAAAGCTTGGGGTCTTGGTAAATGCAAGTTGAGTGCATCTCTTTGGAGAAGGGTAAGGCTGGCTGCCATCCACCATATGCTTAGTACAAACCACTCATATTTACCTCATTACAGTTTGCATCATCCCCTCCACCATTTTCCAGGGCATGCTGAAATGCCCATGCAAAAGTCATTCTTCCTGAGGAGTTCTTTCCCTGTGGTCCAACTTCTCTAGAAAAAGAAGTCAGCGATGGCCACTTAGTGCTTACAGTAGCTTTACTAATTCTGTGCTAGGTTATAAAAGCCGTAGTATAGTCATTTTAATTTCTTTTCACAAACTACAGGACAAAAGAAAAAGAAACAAAGGCTGGTGCAGACACTGAGGACACAGAATATGCTACAAGCACCTGTGATGGGAAGTGGAGCTTTCCCTGCCACCTTGGGAAAGAACAGGAGAGCAGCCTTTCTTCTTTTTCCCTTTTAACACCTGCTGTGTCTCACAAGCCCTTCATCCAATAGGAAAACAGCAGGTGTGAAAAATTTAGAACACCTCTCCCAATTAAGGCAGAGCCCGAGCTGCTGTGGCACGGCCACTTCTAGAACACAGTGCCTTGTCGTGCAGAATGAAGCGTGTTTTTGTCTGATGGAGAAGTACGGAGGTCATGGGCAGGGCAGGCCAGGAAACCGACTCTGCTCCATGGGATCTTTCAGGAATCCAAGCTCTTCTGGGTTTTTTCTTTTCTTTTTTTTTTTCTTTTTTCTTTTTTTTTCAATTAAGGTCTAATTTACTGAGAGCCAACTTCACCTTTGAAGTGTACCCTCCTACCTTGTCCCCCATGCTGTTGCTCTCATCTGCAACAGGAAAGTCAGAGAGCAAGGACCCCAGCTTCTTTCCAGAGGCAGCTCACATCCCACTGAGTAGAGTTTAGTCACCTACCTAGCTTCAAGGGAGCCCAGACAACGGGTCTGCATGCCCAGCGGGACTTGGGAGGGTCTGTTATCGACAGGATGAGGGGAAATGAGTATAGTTAGGGAATTGTGCCATGGCATCAAATCTTAAGGAAACTTAAGAATTAAGTTATTTTCCAATATCTTTTAACAATTAAGGTTGTAGTAGCGAACGCAATTTGCAAATCATCAACAAAGTAGAGATTTTGTGCAGCAGTATCCACCTCTGGCATAGTCTTTGTTGCTATTTTTTGCCTATCACTTCCGGTTTTCCAAAGATCTGAAACAATTAAAAACATGACATTTTCTGTCGAATTACAAGAAACTGTTAGCACGGTGTCTTTGCTATTTTCGGGTAGCACAATCTGAAATTCACTTTCGATGACCCCTGCAATCAAAATGAAGAAATCTGTGGCACAAGAGCCCTTTCAAGTCCAAAGCAGTTCTGCGACGCTTGGCAAGTGTCTGTAGTTCAGAGTTACCTGGTGACAACAAGAAAAATATCCTGTACTGTTTTCTGAATCACATGTTTCCCTGCCATAGGCTATGTCTCTCTAATCGGATCTTAATTTTCCATGACAATTATGAAAATACAAGGAGGGTGAGGTTTTGCAGAATGTCAATATTCCTTTAGGTAGTCATTGTGTTCGAGAAAGCATGACTAGCTATTGGCAGAGAGAACATTGTGTAAAGAAAAATAAGAAATGCTCTCAGGAGCCTTAATGAAGAGATTCTTTTTTGATGAGACTATGGAATAAATATATGATGATGTCAATTCTGAATTATCAAAGCGGCAGCTGATAGTCGATATGATGTTTTATCTGTTCAGAAAATGTCAATGCCTAGGAGCAGTAACTGCTCTGGTCCATTGGCATCATGTGTCATACTGAGTGGATGGCTTACCAGAAGCTGATAACCTACCAGCCTCAAAAGTAGTAATAACACAAACAATAATATCAACAATGATAACAGTTATAATTTCTTTAGCTCTGTGTTAATTATTTTTTTTTAAGATTTTATTCATTTATCTGAGAGAGAGAGAGAGAGAGCACATGAGCAGGGGGAGGGGCAGGGGGAGAGAGAGAGAGCGAGCATCTCAGGTACACTCACCTCTGAGCGTGAAGCCCAACTTGAAGCTTGACCTTACAACCCTGAGATCACGAGCTGAGCTGAAATCAAGAGTCGACCGCTCAACCGACTGAGCCACCCGGGTGCCCCTATGCTAATTACTTTTAATGTGTTCTCTTATAATTTTTGCAATGATATTGCAAAACTGTATTTATTATATAAATAAATTGTATTTATTATAATAAATAAATACAATGGATAAATACAAATTCTCATTCAGTTCAGCCTGCGGTTGTGATGGTGAAGTAATACATCTCGAGGGCTGCTTCTTGCCAGGCCATATTCTAAGAACAGTGAAGCAGAAGTCATACCTGTGACATCCTTGCAGGGCACCTCACAGAATGAGAGCTCCATTATCCGGCAGAAGCCAGATGTGTCACAGCCACCAGGCTTCAGCCTGCTGTATGCAGCCGCTCAAGTTGTCTCAGGAAGAGTTGGTTCTGAGCATGCTAACAAGTCTAGCAGTGCTGTGGCTTTCTGAAATAAATCTGACCCCTGGAGCGCTTACTTCTGCAGTGCATCACAAGTGGTTGAAGTGGGTGACGGCCAGGCCAGAGCAGAAATGCTGGGATGACATCTGTAGCTATCAGTAGCTGGGCTTTATTTCCAATCCCACAAATTCATCGGAAGTAGCAAAAAAGGATTTTGATCAAAATGGTATGCCCTACATCCTCGAACACTCAAAAGTGAAAACACATTTAAAGGAAGCAAATTTGAATCAAGTGCCATGAAGAAAGCTTCTGTGTCATTTTCCAATTCCTTCTCTACTTAGCGCAGTGCCTCTCCTATGGCTGATGCTCAGTAATGCCCGATAAATAGTTGTGATTGGCTTGTAAGGGTGAAACTGCCCTGCCTAGGCAGGTCCCTTGAAAGTCTTTCTCCACTGCCTGGATTTTTTAAGCAACTGGATTTATGACTAGTAAATTTAACAAAGGGATTTGATTGGCTGATTGAAAAACTGAGATGATGGTACCTACAAAGGTGGAATGGCAGGTTTTTCTGTTACGATTGTCTTTCATTAAATAGAAATAAAGACCTTTTTGCTGACAAATTGTTTTTATTGCAAGAGCCTGCATTTGGTCATCTAAAACGTAAGCTTCTGTCTGTAAACCATATTTTAATCATTTTTAGAAAATCATGACACATGGCCAGGTGAAGACATAAAATAGTCACAAATTATACTTTATTGTTCATTATTTTGGATATAACTAAATTTCAAATAAACTTGTCAAGTTTGATTAGTCATTATTACTATTAGCAGTGGTGGTCATATTTATCTGAATCCTACCACTCCATGTCTTTATTTTTTTTAATTGTTGTTTTTTTTATTTAAAAAATTGTTTTAACCCACAGTTTTTAATTGTTGAAATGGCTGCTATGATTTTGTCTCCCTCATGCAGGAGGTCACAATAATAAGTGTTAACCAAACAGTAGTGCTTCGGACAGGATCTGCCTCTAAAAGTTCATGCTTCGACGTGCATTTCTTATACTATGTCTTCCCACGCACACAAGGAGATTTTGGAGGGAGCGGTCTCCCTCTTATAAGACATTGTACTGGACCCATCCTACCACAGCCCCAGTAAATTCCCACAAATCTTTCTAAAAAGAATAATCACCTTAATTTGTCAATTCCTTGAAGGGAAGGATTTTGGGGTGTTTTTTTTTCTAGCAGTGACTATGAAACTTCTTCAGGTTGGATGTTTGATCACTAACTTTGATAAAAAGGAACAGAAACCAAAGTAAACATGTTAGTCATCACCTGAATTGATAAGCAAACTGAAAGATGATTTACAGTGATAAAATACCAACAAAGGCAAATATGTAGATGTTTTACATTTCCAGTCACACACAGTTTTTCAAGAATACATCTATTGAAAAGGTGAGCTGAGCCCATATATTTAAGGTCCATTCTGTGGCCACAGCCACAGAAGTGCAGCTTACGAAGTTGAAGAAGTTCACATTGACGCTACTCATACTAATTGAGCACCTACTAAGCCCAGCGCTACCTTGGGCACTGTGAGAAATATCAAAAAATAAATTCTGTGAAGAAGTTACTAATATTAAGGTAATTAGTCCCCAAATTAATGGTGTATGCGGCCTTGTTTTGTTTGGCTTTCTAACCTTTCATCCAGGGACCCCTTTGCATTCTTAAAAACTATTGAGGACCCCAAAGAGCTTTTCTGTCAATAATTACCAAATTAAAAACTAAAAAAAAAGTTAACGTATATTAATTCATTCCAAAATAATAAAAACAACCCCATTGCATATTAATATAAATAATGTTCTTAAGAAAAATAGCTATAGGTTTCAAACAAAAAGAATCAGTGAAAAAAGTGGCATTGTTTCACATTTTTGTATACTTCTTTTATGTACATAGAGAAGAGTTGGATTGTTAAATCCACTTGTATATTCAAACTGTTACAATACTTTTGATTGAAGTGTATAAAGAAAATCTGGCTTCACAGAGATGTGTAACTGCAAAAGGAGAAGTATTTTAATGGCCATTTTAGATCACTGGCTATTCTTCTTTGATACTACACCAAATGTTAACAAGTGAGGATTTCTTAAATGTTGGCTTCAATGTGAAATCTAAAGCCATTACATGAAAATCCATCAATCTTCCTTGCAATTCAAATTTTGTAACATCGTGAATTGGTCTTTTGAAAAATATCAGCAGATCTCTGAAATGTTGACACTTCAGTTATACAATATAAAACCATTAATATTTGTTTGTGTCACTACTGATCTCACTGGAAAAGTCTTTAAGTATTTAGAAGCAAAAAAAAAAAAAAAAAAGGATTTAGAAGCTGTTGACCTCATCAGTCGTTGGACTAATTTTCATTTTAAATAAAGCTCAAATTTTATCATTGGCCGTTAAGTACTGTCAGTTGTTTCCTTTGAAGTGCCAGGCTCAAATTTCTCAGTTTTTGAGAAAAATTGCCCAGGACACAAGGCTGTTAATCATTCTCTCAGATAAATATGGTGTTCCATAGAAAATGCAGCTAGTTGCTTGCAACTCAATTGCAAAAATGCTCTAGTTCCTCCAGAGCCTGCAGTTATTCATCTAAAATGTAAATTTCTGATATTTCCTACCCATTTCTTCTCCCTTCCCCTCTATTCCCTTTCACTATTATTTATATTCCCCAAATGAATGAGACCATATAATGTTTGTCCTTCTCCGATTGACTTATTTCACTCAGAAAGGGAGACAGAACATGGAAGATTCCTAACTCAGGGAAACGAACTAGGGGTGGTGGAAGGGGAGGAGGGCGGGAGGTGGGGGTGACTGGGTGGCGGGCACTGAGGGGGGCACTTGACGGGATGAGCACTGGGCGTTATTCTGTATGTTGGCAAATTCAACACCAATAAAAAATAAATTTATTATTAAAAAATAAAAATATAAAAATATAAAATGTAAATTTCTGTTTTTAAAACATCTTTTAATAATTGGGAGAAAGTTGTGACTGGTGGGTCAGGGCAGGACATGATGATAATCATGAATCACACTGCTGGTACCTGGTAGGGAAGAATGCGATGGCTACTGGTACAGCTTGGTACCGCTGCCTGGACTGGTCCTATGGTTTGAGCAATTTTATCCACCACCAGTGCAAATGTCAACCTAGTGAAATGGGCAAATTATGTCCTCAAAGTATTAGGAAAAATGGTTTTTATCTTGCAGTACAACTGCAGAGGACTCCGCCCTGAAAACTGCTGACTGAAGGAGAACCTACCACACCCAACCTAGTTTGAACTTTTAGGGTTTTAACGTCCCTTGGCTTCATTAGCTGCACCAGTGACTATTAGGTTAAGTATATAAAGCAATGTATTTAATAGCCCCTGATAATAGAGCTAAGCTTCTGAACCATTAAAGTCACAGAGGTTTCAGCACCAGGTGATGAATGGAATTATTGAATCACTACATTGTACATCTGAAACTAATATAACACTGTATGTTAATTAACTGGAATTAAAATAAAGACCAAAAATAATAAATAAATACATAAATAAATAAAATCACTGAAGTTCCTTTTGTAATTTGCCACAGCAACTACTGTTAAGTGCCAAAAAATAAACAACCAGACAAACAAAAAAACAAATCCTGTGACTAACTCTCTTTGGTCCCTAAAGGCAAAAGCATTTTCTGACCTTCTTTCTCCAGATTACCTCTGACGGATGGCTAGCAAGATGAGTTAGCCCATCTCATTTCAACAAGCTCCACAAAGGCAATCAAAAGGGAAGAAGAGGGTTACATGTCATCCACCCCACTTAATAAGATCAAAAGGTCCAGAGTCCCAGCAATTCAAAGCTTCTTTTCAAAACCTTTTATCAAATAGGCCCATGTGCTTGCTACAAACTCATTTAAAAGCAAGAGTGTTAGAAAATGGATCAGAGATTTATAGCAATGCCAGAAAGAGACTCCGGCTTGGTTTTGAGCCCTTGTTACCTTCTTTATATGGCAAAATATAGCCAATACAATAAGTATTTTTGGACATTTTATATAGAAAAGATAGTATACTCTATTGCCGAATATTTTACTGCATAGGAACAAAAGGGCTTGAGTATTCTAATTGTAAAGACAAAATCTAAAACGATATATGCTAAGAGTTAGCTTAAAGGAAAGGTTAAGGGGCCCAGGTCATAGAAGGAGTTCATCCTGCCTCCTGCTAGTTCAGCCCAGTCTGTGTCTTCCTGCAGCCTGTTACTTCTCTAGAAAAGCAACATTTGGTCAAAACTGAGTGGGCCAAATAAACAGACTTTACATTTTTTAGAACAGCTTCAGCTTTACAGAAAACAAAGAGAATTCTCAAATACCGCCCCTACCCCCATGCACACACACAGCTTCTCCCATAACAAACATCTTGCACTGGTGTGGCACACTTGTTACAATTAATGGTCTAATATTGATGTGCTGTAATGGCCTAAAGTTCATAGTTTACATTAAGGTTTACTCTTGAACTATATGTGTCATGTAGTTCTATGGGTCTTGACCAGCGCATAATGTCATGTATCTACCACCACAGTGGCATACAGAATACTTTCACCATCCTAAAATCCCCTCTTCCTCATCTATTAGTCCATCCCCCTTGGATCCCTGACAATATACATCAAAGAAAAGAGTAGACTTTCTTTTCACGGACCACAGACACCTGGTAATTTTCTGAGTGCAACACAATAGCATAAACTGACAACATAGTAAGATTTAAAAAATATCTTCTTGAAAATGAAAACTTGATCTATAAATAATTCTTTGGTCAAAGGGAAACTAAAACTTGTATTACACATTATTTAAAGACTAATGCCAAAAAAAAAAAAAAAAGACTAATGCCAGTAAAGAAACAAAACAAACAAGCAAAGGGAAAAAAGAGAGAGAGACAAAACAAGAAACAGACTCCTCACTATGGAGAACAAATTGATGGTTAGCAGAGGGGAGGTGTGACAGGGCAGGGGTGGGGAGTGAAATAGGTGGTGCAGATTAAGGAGGACACTTATTGTGATGAGCACAGGGTGTCCTATGAAGTTTCAAATCACTATTATCATACACTTGAAACTAATATCACATCGTATGGTAATTAACTGGAATTAAAATAAAAACTATAAATTAATCCATTAATTCAAGATTAAGAAAGGCTCTTGGAAAACTGATGAAACCTTCAAACATTATTTCTCAAAAATATTTTTGAAATAAAAAAAAGACTGTAACCCTGCCGTAAATGTGAAACATGAAGTTAAGTTATTTCTGGAATAGTTCTGTCAGAAATATTTTATTCTGTAAACTGGCATGGAGTTTTCATTACAACCTTAAGTGTATTATGTCTAAGATTGATTCAGTTTAAAAAAAATTAATGACAATATAAATACTCCATAGAAAACTCAAGAGATACAGCCAATGTCATTTTCAATAGAAAATCCATAATCTTAGATAGTATTACTAATACATAAGAAAAGTTTCAATTAAATGAAAAAAGCATTCAACTTAAGAAGCTTGAAAAAGCATAATAAATAAAAAATAGTAAGAGTAAAGAATTAATAAGTATTAAATAAGAAATAAATGATTTGGAAAAAAAATAAAAGCATCAGAATGAATAAGATTTATCAGTGAATATATACAAAGAAAACTAACCTGTGAGAGAGAAGCACAACTATATAATACTAGAAAAAAATGTTAAGAGTTTACAAATCATAGGTACAGATCAAATGTTTTGTAAAGAAATAACGTGCAAAAATTTATAATTCTTATAACTATTTTCTAGAGAAATTGAAATTAACAGAATTTATTCCCCCAAAAAACTATTTTTTTAATTGAAAACACAGTTAAAGATTTACCCTAGAAAGTAGATAATACCTGATTAATTTTATAGATGAGTTACAGCAAACCTTCAAGGAATAGGTAATACCTTTGGTATTAGTTCCAAACAAACAAAAAGTCTGGAACGTTTCCATTCCTTTAGGCTTGCATGGCGCTGATTCCAAAATCTGACCAGAACTACAAACAGAACTGAGGAAGTCTATTTACAAAAATGTCTTCTTCCTTTTGAGCTGCTATAACAAAATGCCATAGAAAGGGGGGTTTATAAACAACAGAAATTAATTTCTCACAGTTCTGGAGGCTGGGAATTCCAAGATCAGGTGCCAGCAGGTTTATTGTTCAGTAAGGGTCCACTTCCTGGCTTACAGCTTTCTTCTTGCTGTATCCTCCCTTGACAGAAGAGTGAGGGGGCTCTCTGGGGTCTCTTTTATAAAGACACTAATCTCATTTGTGAGGGCTCCACCCTCATGACCTCATCACCTCCCATAGGCCCCACCTCCAAACACCACTACATTGGGGGGATAGGATTTCAACTTATGAATTTTGGAGGAACACATCCAGTGCATACCAAAAAGTTACCATGTAAATTGGTCATGGGAGAAAAATATGTATATTATATAATATAATAATTTATATAATGAGAATATATTATAACACTAAATAATAATATATGTAATGAGAATCTCTTTAAATTTCAAAAAGACTTTTGATAATCATTCCTATTGATCAAAATAGTAAAGTAAAAATACATGGATACTTCTTTATCACAATGCTTATTTCTCTCCCAACCCCACCCAGTGTGTGTGTGCGTGTGTGTGTGTGTGTGTGTGTGTGTGTGCATGTATAAACTAGAGCCCAATATAAGACATGTTTCAAATTAGGAACTAGAAAGGTGTCTTTGATCAACATTTATATTTAATACTGAACAATCTAGTTAATATTTCTCACACCAGCAAGGCTGTCATTTCACTTGCAAAATTCAGGTCCCACTGCTTGAATATGGGATCCTGTCCTTCCCAACTCCCCCGTGAACAATGAAGGCAGTGAAAGATGGGGGTCCCTCTTCTGGTGCTCAAACTCCAGCCTGCCAATCAATGGACATCCCACCAGTCCTGCATCTGAAGCTTTCCATTCCTCACACATCCCTGTGAGCCTGTGCTTATGGCCTTTTCCTTTCTGTGTAGTGGTTGGGGTTTGGTCAGGGAAGCAGAACTTCCGTGAGTATTAAGGAATAAGGAACTTATTATTCCAATTAGACCTTAGAGACTTTGAGGTGAACTAGGAAAGTAAAGTTCTGGAAAGGATCAGAGAAAACTCACTAACCAGCCCTGGGGTGGGTAACTGAGTCAGTGCTGGCAGGCAGTTAGGCACATCCAGCTGCTGGATGGCTGGGACTGGTGTAGACATGCATGGAAGGTCCGTGGCTCCTCATGGCTGTCACCTGTGTGAGTTGCAACAAAGAATCTGGTGGTGCACATGGAGTTACTGTTGGTCGGTGGTCAGCGATGAGGAAGACCATGTGGTGTTGGGAGAAGCCAGGACAAAGTGGAACCTACCGGCACCTTGGTCTCCCACCACCTCAGACCAACAATGACCTTCAGAACACAATAGCTGCTGATTCATCTCTGACTCCTAAACCTCATGCAAATTTCTCCTTTGGCCAATCCTAACTTGGGTCCACAGGGGAAAGAATTCTCAGAAGCATAGATCCTAATTAGCTACATGACAAAGAACAAAACATCACGATTTGCCGAACGACCAGAAATAAACTTCAGCAGCCATACATTGGATTTATATGTAAAAAAAAAAAAATCTGAAACAAAACGTTACTGAAAGATATAAAAGGAAATATGACTAAATAAGAGGCATTGATGGATTAAAAAGAATCAATATGGAGATATTAGATCTCAATCAAAAGTTTTGTGCAATCCAATCAAAATTATAGTCAATCAAGAACGCTTCTAAAAGAATGCTGGCAGACAGACAAAAAAAAATCTAATCTGAAAAATAAGAGAAATTGGAGGTGGGATTGACAATACAGAATTTGTCCCCACAGATATTTAAAACCACATATAATAGTGAATTTATGTGAGTCACCAGCACAGGAATGGACAAACTGATAAATAGAAATAATAAATAATCTAATAATAAGTCCAGATATGTATAGAAAATAAAGAATGTGATCATTTAAGAAAAATATTGGAAAACTAAATCACTATTTGGAGCGGGAAAAGAAATATAGCAAGATCCCTCTGCCTTTTCCTTTATATCAAAATAAATACCAGACATCTCAAAGATTTAAAGATTTGAAAAATTAAATTATATAAAGTACCATAAAATGCTTTGGTGTAATATTTTCATAGATAAGCATATCACACACACACACATACACACACACACACACATGAACAGAAATAAAAAGACTGATAAATTTAAATATATAGTTTGAAACTTCTATTTAAAAACACACCACATACCACTGGGTGTTATTCTGTATGTTGGCAAATTGAGCACCAATAAAAAATAAATTTATTATTTAAAAAAATAAAAAATAAAATAAAATAAAATAAATAAAAGCACCCAACATGTGTTGGCAAATCGAACTCCAATTAAAAAAATATACAAACAAATAAATAATAAATAAATAAATAAAAACACACCACAGGGGCATGGGGTGGCTCAGTCAGTTAAGCTTCTGCCTTCGGCTCACGTCATGATCCCAGGGTCCTGGGATCGAGCCCTGCATAAGGCTCCCTTCTCATTTGGGAGCCTGCTTCTCCCCCTCCCTTTCCTTTTCTCTTTCCCTCTCCCTCTGCCTGCTGTGATCTCTCTCTCTCTCTCTCTTTCTCTCTCTAAGAAATAAAATATTTTTTAAAAAGTAAAAAAATTTTAAAAACTAAAACATACCATAAAAGGGAGTTGGAAATAATTGGCCTAGAGGAAAATATTTGCATCATATACAGAAGACAATAAGGGATTTATATTTTGGGTAAGGGTGTTGGAAACAGGTACACAGGTATCACTATAGAATTATACATTTATAAAGTATACGGCAAAGTATAAATTTTGATAATATGTATCAAAATGTAAAACGATGCGATCAACTAACTTCATAGGAACTTACCTAAAGCACTTACCTGGGTAATTTTATTATAGCATTGTTTGTATCACTAATCAAAAGGAAACTTTGGCAATGCTGGGCTGGCCTCAGTCAGAAGAGCTTATGACTCTGGATCTTGGGGATATGGGTTTCAGCCCCACCTTGGGTATAGAGAGTACAAAAAAGATAAACCTGAAAAAAAAAAAGGAGACTTTCTGTAGTAAATTGCTGCATGATAAAATATTATGTATCAATGATGACAAAGATCTTGATCCTTTGACAATAGAAACCTAAGACACATTGTTGAGTAAAAAAATGCAAGTTGCGTAACCCCATTTATGTAAACACATATACATATATCTAAATTATACAAATGCATAGAAAGATGTCTGGAAATATGTTTATCACCTTGTTCAGAGTTATCATTTCTAAAAATTGGGATATCAGGTTCCTAACCCCCTTTTTTGAATTAATTAAATTTTTACATTAAGCATGTAGAGTCTAAAAATTTGTTAAATTTAAGATTTTTCCAAAGAAGGCATTTCTTTCACCTCCATGATAATCCCTCTCCGGGATAGCTTCCTTCTTAGTCACTTGGAGAATCAATCACCCTCAGACTCATTCTCACCTAGAGATACAGAATATCTTCCTCTGATGAGTTCCCTTTAAACAACTGACGATACTCATAATACATGTTGATTGGAGAACATTTTTCAACACAGACATTCACCCAACATATCATTAAGAGTCACTTCAATGCAGTGTCTCATTGCCATGTTTCCCCTTCCCATTCCCAGACATGTCTTTCCACGTTTCAGATTACGATATTTGAGAAATGTATCCAGGAAATCGTATCATACAGTTCAGCAGCCCCTCTCTCTGCTTTATGCAGCATGGGCTTCCGGACAGGCCCTGGATAGAAAATCCTATAGAAGTAAGTTTGCTGATATAGAGACCTAACCATCTCTTTTAGAGCCTTATTCTGGGTCTGGATCCTATGTTACATGTGCCTATGATCAAAGTGCTTTAGTAATGGAGACACTATTCCACATGACAACAGTCATATCTCATTGGGAGTATAGAAGAATCAACCACTGAGGGTTCCTTTCTGCATCTGTAAACATTTGTATGAAAAGAGATGAGACCAGACGAAGGGAGAAGTAATAACCAGTACTAGCTATTTCCCTGGAAATTAGACCAGAACTCCCCAGACGATTGAAATGTCTAAAGCAAGGATAATTTGCTATCCTTGAAGACCTCAAAGGAAAGGAATGGAAAAGGTAAAATGGCAGGAGGAACAAAATATTTGGAGTGTTTACCACATGCCAGCTGTTTACTGGTGCTTTCAGATGCTCAGAGACACATATCAACCTTTTGTGAGAATGATACTATTAGCCTTGTTTTACAGAAGACAAAGAGGCTCAGAGAAGTGAAGAAACATGTCCAGAGGCCACCCATCCGGGATGGCCTAGAGGTTGTCAAATACTGGGACCAATCAAAATGTGCGCCTCTAGTCTCATTACGTAATTTCATTTGTATGAAATGAACATATTTGAACCTGATTTGAATAGATGAATCTAGGTGAAAAGAACATCAAGAGAAACTCTCTAATTCTTTGGTTTGGGGTAAGGCTGAGTTATAACACTGCAGTACAGCTGAATTCAATTCAACATATTATTTATTGCTGGCATCTGTGTACAGGACAATGTGCTTTATAATCTTGGAAGGAATAAAACTGAACCTAGTTAATTAAAATATACATCAGAGAATTATGATGAACTAAATTACCACAACTGAAGGCACCTGAGAGCAGCATTTTTGAAGTCCAATTTTTATCAAGACTTTTAGCTTACTTATCAGGGTTTTTTTTAAAAAGGAAATTTACTTGGCTTCTCTCCCTCCTTTTTCTTTAATGATTAAAAGAATATCAACCTTCTATGGTCCTATATTTGCTATCTCATCTGCTTTTCTAGACTCATCTGCTGGTCTCCGTATGTCTTTCTGAGCCGTTGACTTAACACATTCTACTAATGTGTCAACTTCTTATGATAGATTTTCATTCTGATCAATAGTAACCAACCTGAGGTACCTGGAAGGGATCAATGCCACCCATTATAACAAAAGGAGGAGTAGTCTTGATGGAAATGAGAAGATAATGTGTTTGATTATATGATTATCACTATTAATGACAATGGTGGTGGCAGCCTATCTCAAGTCCAGCGGTGACATGGGTCCCTCATTTTGACACAAGTGGTCATGTAAGTTCAGAGAAGCCACTGCAATTTTCCTTCATTTATAGATAAAGAAACAGTGATCTAAAGAGTTAAGATGTCTAATACCCCTTCCAACTCTAAGGCACCAAGATGGTAAATCCATGTAATTATTTGAAGCCACCACTCAAATGGATATGCATTTTATTCATGCATTCAATTCAGGGTTTATTGAATTTTCCTGGCAAAATATTAGGGGGAAAAAAAAGCTTTCCCAACAAATCTTCTAGAGACCACCTGCTCTTCCACAATGTTTCCGCATTTTCCATAGCTTGATCTGTTTGCACTCCCTGTTCATCTGCTGGTGCTCATCTTTGGACAATATCTGGGTGGGCTGCGGACTTGTGATTTCACAAAGTCTTCCTGATAAAGCAGGAAGTTAGAGACCTAACATTACTCCCACCCGGTCTTCCAATTTTCTTCTCACATAGATTCTAATTTTCAGTTCAATTCCTCAAACATTTACTAAATGCCAACCCATGAGCCAGGCAAAGGCATGATGCCTTAGAATTCTAAGAATAAACAACTTAGTCCCTGTTCTGAACACTTTTGTCAACAGCAAATAATAGTTCACACATATTGAGTGCCTTGTTCTAAGGGCTTTACATAGATTACTTATTTGACCATCACAGCCTGTCAGTTAAGTGCTATTATTAACCCTGTTCACAAATAAGGTGAAGAAAATGGCATCAGATGACTCAGCAGCCAGGTAGCAGAGCCAGGATTCAAAAGCAGGTGTTCTGGAGAAAGAGCACCTTGCTCCACATCGCTGTGGGGAGAAATCAACAGGGAAGCAAATAAATTCCACATCAGTGGGCTTCTCCATTCCTGTGGTATTTGTAAAATCCCACCTGAACCCCTGAATCAAAATCTCTAGGCATTAGTTCTAGGCATCATTATATGTTAGAAGTTACACAGGTGACTTTGATGTGTAAGTCCAGTTGAAAAGCACCACCACACAGAGACTCCAGTAGACATGGCATTGGAAGCATGGCGGGGGCACCAGAGTGGTTTAGTAGGGGAGTTCAGGAAGGATTATCCAGGGAAATGATTCATGAGCTGAATCCTCAGGTGAGGAAGAATTTGTCCAGAGGATCAGGGGAGGAAGAGCAAGGGGATAGTGTGTATGAAGGCACAGAGGCACACACATTAGGATGCTCTGATGTAGCTGAAGGTGCAAGGGGCCAGCACAGAGAGCTAAGTTGGAGGTGGGTCACAGCAGGCTTGTAGAGTCCTGGTAAGAGTTTGACTTTATCCTATGGACTAAGAGGATTTTAAGCGAGAAAAGATTGGGATCCAATTTGCAATTTAGAAAAATGTCTTTGAGGGGCACCTGGGTGGCTCAGGTCATGATCTCAGTGTCCTGGGATTGAGCTCCTCATCCAGCTCCCTGCTGATGGGGAGTTTGCTTCTCCTTCTTCCTCTGCCCCTCCCAGGACTGGTGCATGGCTGTTCTCTCTCTGTCTCTCAAAGAAATAAAGACTTTAAAAATTGAAAAAACAATAAAGAAAAAAGAAAAGAAAAATGTTTTTGACCTCTACATCTAAGAAGAACTAGATGGGAAGTAGGTTGGAAGCAGACAATCAGAGTTTATGAGAAGCCCGAGTGAGAGGTGGTGAGGGCTGACCCAGGGCAGTCAGACGGGGGAGGAAGAGGGAGGCACAATTCCGGACTAGAGTTAGAATCAACTCTGACTTAGTAATGGGCTAGAGGTGAGGGAGATGGGCCAAGTCTAAGAGGACTCTGCGGTCTCTGGCTGTGGTGAGGGGATGGTTGGAGATGCTGTTAACCAGAAGAAGAAGAAGGAAAGAAGTGCCAGTTCCTGGGGGGAGCCCCTGGAGAGCTCACTGTTATACCAGCCCCTGGTCCAGGAGGAACAATGAAGCAGGGGGCTGGCAAAGAAGTGTACCTCATGGGAAAGTAAAGGGCAACAAGTTTTCAGTGCACATTGTCTGACATGATGGTGGGTGGGTGGTCCTTCCAGTAGACACAGAGATAGCTGAGGAGCCTGGGGTCTCCTTCAAAACCTGGGAGGCCTCACCGTCCACTCACCTGTTAGGTTCTGGATATAGACATATATCGGAAGCATTGGTTCTAACAACAACCCTTAGTTCAAAACGAAAAGCCTAATGCTCAACAACCCCTCATGGTTTATGGAGTCATGCTCATATACATTAATATGGCAGGTCCAACCTCATTTCCCAGCCATACTTCCTTCAACTCCGCTTAAAGACCCTATTCTTTTCTCCTTCCTCCTAACCAACCATGCTCCTTTATTCCTCCCTATAATGAACTGATTCCCCCAGCACCTAATACAGTCACAAAGCAGGAGCCCCCAAAAGTGCATACTGGGTGAAAGGAAGCATGGGCAGTAGTGTGGGGGAGCACAGACCTTGCCTCTTCTGGCTCATATCTCAGTCCGTCCACTCCCATCATGATTATTTTCCCTGGTGTTCCTACACTGTGCCAGTCACTGCCTGGGGTCTTTATACTTACTATTCCCTCTGCCTGGAACCCTCTTCCCAGCACATGCCTGTAGCCAACTTCTTTCCTTCTTCCCATGTTGGCAAAAATGTCTTCTTATCAAAAGGCCTGCCAAGACCATTATAGCTAAAAGAGTGTATGGGCACACACACAAATCTCCTTCTATCACTCCCTAACCCCTCATCTTGGGTTATTTTCTTCCCAGATTTTAGCAACATCAGATATGTGTTTTATAAATTTTTTTTACATTTTCTGTCTTCCCTTCCCCTACTTCATAATGAAAATTCCATGAAAGCAGGGACTGTTTTGGCCATAGGTACTGGTAGGTACTCAAAAAATATTTGTTGAATAGATGAACAACAAATGAATAAATTCCTGAAGCAGCTTCAGGCATCATGTCCAAGTTCAAAGCAAAAAGAAGGGGAAGGAACTGTTCTAGCAATCAATAAAGGAAATTTTCAACCTTTAGGTTTGTGGGTCCTGCTCCTGGGGCTCCCAGGGAAGCTATACTTTAACATTTACCAAGGTCAGAATGACTCGGCAAAACCTCAAAGCACAGGCTCTATTTCTGCCCCAGGCACACATTGTATGTCTGCTTTGTTAAAAATAAATAAATAAAAAAATAACCAAAAAGGAGCATTCCAAACACAAAGATATGAGAAACAAACAAAAAGAAAAAAAAAAAAAACTCTCCGGTTCCCATAAGACCAAAGTCACACAGCTTTGTGCCTACTAAAACGTAAGATAAAGTCTGTAACTTTCTGGAATGTCCTTTGTCATGATGGTCTGTAACTCTTTATGGAAATAGTATATATTAACCCTGCACCAAATGTTCTTTCCTGGGAGCGGTCTCTCCTTTGTGAAGATTGCGTATCCTGGGGAGCTGTCCTAAACCGGACTTGAATAAAACTCTCTTCCTTTCTCTTTAAAATTTTAGAAAAGGGTTGTTCAATTTGCATGGGCACAATGTCTGTGCTTGTATCAGAAAAGCAAAATTTTGCCAGGCCCCCTGACTTCCATTTACTTCCCTTTGGCCAGAGTGTGAGTACACTGTACACTGTCAACCCCCAACAACAGCCAACAAGGGAGGGTTGGCTAGGAAAGCAAGTATTTAGCTTTTCCCACCTGCTAATGGAAGCACCCAAGGGAGGATGATTAGGAATGGTGTTGGATTAGCCAAAACTCAGTGTTGCCACAAGAGACAACACTAATTGAAAGAAACACAGAAGGATTGCTATATATTTAAAAGAGATAAATTCTGCGAAAACCCCTTAAAACATCTACCAGGTTTAAATTATGTATGTATCTATTCTTCCCACAGCTGTCCAGGACGGGTAGGCAGGACCCAAAATAACCAGGGGGCCAAATGATCCAAACTCCTTTTCTATTGCTATGAGGATGTGTAGTTGCCAATTAAGACAGAGATCCAAAAAAAAAAAAAAAAAAAAAAAGACAGAGATGATCAGTAAGATCAATAAAGACATAGATTTGGGGGGACTTAGGAAGCACGTAGCCAAACACTGTCATTCTATAGCTGAAGAAATAGGCAAGGTGGTCATACAACTTACTCAAAGCCACCCAAGTTATATAATGTATATTTTAAAAGATGTATATAAAAATAATATATATAAAAAATGAAAGTTTAAACCTTACTCCAAGGGCATGGGTGAGTGTGTTAGTTTTCCTATCACCACTGTAACAAATGACCAGAAACTTGGTGGCTTCAAACAAGTTCATGCCCTCACACTTCAAGAGGCCAGAATTCCAAACCACATCACCTCAGCTCCTATATACACACATACATCACTTTTTTAAAAAAGATTTTTTTTTTTTATTCATGAGAGACACAGAAAGGCAGAGACATAGGCAGAGGGAGAAACAGGCTCGCTGCAGGGACCCTGATGTGGGACTACATCCCACAACTCCAGCATCACGCCCTGAGTCGGAGGTAGACACTCAACCACTGAGCCACCCCGGCGTCCCCATACATCACTTTTTACCTTGGCTAACTCCCATCCCGACTTCAAATTTTGGCTAAGGTGCTGCTTTTGTCTGGATTAAGTTTGCCTGCTGGGTCCCTGTTTCCATATTATAATTTCTCTGTCACCTTATCTAGATCCTTGAGGGGCTGGGGTCTTATTTTTTCTCTTTGTATCTCCAGCTTCTAACATAATGAATGAGCACTCAATAAATGACAAGTGGATGGATGGATGGATGGATGGATGGTCTGATGGAAGGATGGAGGGATAGATGGATCTAGAGAAAGTGAGAAGGTATAACACACCAGAGATAATGGCTAAGAATAGGAAGTTAGCATTTGCTGCATAAGAGCTCCAAAACCTAATGACTTAAATCAATCATTTATTTAGTTTGTGGTTCTTCAGGTCACAATTATGGCTGGACTGAGCTGCATCATTTTTCTGATCTGCTATGGGATCAGCTGATCTTGACTGGGCTTGTTTGTGCTTCTGCTGACAGCTGGTGAGTTGACTGAGGCTGGCTGGTTTATGATGTCCTTGCTAGGCCAGTTGGGACAACTGGGGCCTCTCTCCACATGCTGTTGGTTATCTTCCCACAGGCTGCCCAGGCATGCTCCCATGATGGATTCAGAGCTCCCAGCAGTAACAGCAGAAGCTGCATGACCTCTTGAGACCCAAGGTCAGAACTTCCCCAAAGATGAAAGGAAAGAAAATGAGTGGGAAATATCAGAGAGGGAGACAACATGAGAGATTCCTAACTCTAGGAAATGAACAAGGGGTGGTGGAAAGGGAGGTGGGCGGGGGGTGGGGGTGACTGGGTGATGAGCACTGAGGGGGCACTTGATGGGATGAGCACTGGGTGTTATGCTATATGTTGGCAAATTGAACTCCAATTAAAAAATAAAAATAAAAAATAAAATAAAATATTGGTCTAGTTAGTTTTGGGGGTCAAAGGAGATCTATTCGTTCCTTATTATTGAATATTAACATATGTTTGTTAAAGAAAAAATAGAAAGTAGAGAGAAAATATAACAATACCAGTAGGTAACCCTTTAAATTCTCACTTTAAGATTCTGCTAAAGTTATGTTGTCTTGGGGCACCTGGGTGGCTCAGTGGTTGAGCATCTGCCTTTGGCTCAGGTAGTGATCCTGGGGTCCTGGGATCGAGTCCCACATCAGGCTCCCCACAGTGAGCCTGCTCCTCCCTCTGCCTATATCTCTGCCTCTCTCTGTGTGTGGCTCATGAATAAATAAATAAAATCTTAAAAAAAAAAAAGAACTTCCCCAAAGACACTCGACCCAGGAAAGTCACAAAATAAAATACAAAGGATAGGAAAATAGAATTCAATTCTTCATAAAAAGAGTCGCAAAGTCCTGTGGCCATTTCGAAAATCGACCTTAGAAGGGGATGAAAGGAGCCACTGACCTTCACTAGTCCATGCTGTCCCTTCAATTTTTATGTATCTTTTCAGCTCCATTCTCCACTCTCATTCCTCTCCCCTCCGGTTTTGTTCATTGCACATCTTTTGTTTGTACACCTTCTTACAAAATGTATATTGGTGTTTTGCGTGCACGTGCTTTTACTTAATGTAAAATTTCATTTGTGTGCGTCATTCTATTTCTTGTTTTACTCAGCTTTATGCCTTTAATACCCACCTGTGATCCTGGGATCCATCTAATGTCATTCTTGTGTTTATGGATCTACCCCCATTCGATCAAGATATGCTTATGGCACCATTGCCGGATTCAGTTAGCCCACGTTTTAGTGAAGGATTATGCATTGACATTCAACAGCAAAATGGACCCATAATGAGCGCTGGGTGTTGCATGTCTGTCATGAATCACTGAACTCTACTGCTGGAACTAATATCACACTGTATGTTAACTAACTGAAATTTAGATTAAAACTTGAAATAAAAACAAATAAAATGTGAAAGTGATTGTTTAATATGAAAAAAGGAAATGGGCTCATATTCGTAACTGTAGAACATAGCCTATATGCTACTAATCCTTTGGTATTTCTGTGGCTTTCTTGTGGCTTAATAAATGATCTGTTTTCTTTGTGGAACTTTTCCTGTGTCCCTCTTATAATGTGTTTATGTGTGGGGCTCTCTATATTTCGATATGGGTCTTTTTAACCTATTCATTCATCTGTAATTCTAGAAAGTTAATCTCGCTGGTTTCTCCAAACATTTCTTCTTTTCCTTTTTCTTTTTTTTTTTTTTTTTTTTTTTTTTTGATATTTTTCTCCTTCTGGGATTCCTATCACATAAATAATGACACTTGTACTTCTATCTTCTGGGTCCTTGGTTTGGCTTTTCTTTCAAATTTTCTATCTCTTGACCCTTTCCTTCAAGGAGAGTTATCTGACATTCTAACTCATAAGCTTGGTGGCAGTTGTACGTTTCCACGTATTTATCTCTTCACTATGTTATTGATCTCAACTATTATGTTTTTCATATATGCTTCCATTTTGTTCTTTTTCACTTCGTGGTCTTTTTTGTAGTGCCCCTTACCTCTCTAGGTGCGTTTAATTATGTGCCAAGTGTGTCAGTGACAGTTTGGAATGGTTAATGCTGTCTGACTTGTTACTGTGACTCAGAGCTCATTTCCCCTGGGAGCATGAGGTCCTTTTTCAGGGAATGTGTTTTGGGGAAGAGCCAAGAGCCCTAGTTTGCGTCACTGTGGATGAGTTTAAGAGGAAGGGGGATGGGCCCGTAGCGGGGAGCTCCAGACACCATAGAAGCTTTGCTGGTTGTTCCCATTTGTCACTTCATCAAACAACTACTTTAGCTGGAATTTTACATTTAAATACTTAGGGATGCACAAAGCTGGAAGGACTTAGTCTTCTTACCCCATGACTGGGAAGGAGACAGAAGGCTGGAATCAGCAAATCAGTCTGCAAGTTAGTCTGCACCTGTTTCCTGACTTCTCAGTGCAGCAGGGCTTTTGCATTGCCCTGAGGTCACACAGGTGCACAGCATACCGCTGTCTAGTTTCCTATTGCTGCTATAACAAATGACCACAAATTTCATGCCTTACAAGAACAGAAATTCTCTTATAGTTCTGAAGGTCAGAAATCCTAAATCAGTTGCACTAGGCTAACGAGTCAAGCTGTCACTAGGGCTGGTTCCTTCTAGGAACTCCAAGGGACAATCCATTTCCTTGACATTTCCATCTTCTCATGGCCCCTTCTGTCTTGGCCCCTTCTATCTTCAGAGTACATCTGACCTCTGCTTCTATGGCTACATCACCTTCTCCTCTGATTGAATCTTTCTGTGTTCCCCTTATAGGGGCTGTTGTGATTCTATCAGGCCCCTAGAAAATTCCAGGATAATCTCTTCATCTTGAGATTCTTTTGTTGAAGGAGAAGGGCAGAGGGAGACAGAGAGTCTTTTTTTTATTTATTTAAATTCAATTAATTAACACATAGTGGATTCATTTCAGAGGTAGAGGTCAGTGATTCACCAGTCTTATATAACACCCAGTGCTCATGACATCAGATGCCCTCCTTAAAGTCTATCACCCAGTTACCCCATCCCCCTGTCTCCTCCCCTCCAGCAACCCTCAATTGTTTCCTATGATTAAGAGTCTCTTGGGATGCCCTGGTGGCTCAGTGGTTGAGGTCTGCCTTCGGCTCAAGGCATGATCCCAGGGCCCTGGGATCAATCTTGCATTGGGGTCCCTGCAGGGAGCCTGCTTCTCCCTCTGCCTGTGTCTTTGCCTCTCTCAGTGTGTCTCTCATGAATAAATAAATAAAATCTTTAAAAAAAAAAGTCTCTTATGGTTTGTCTCCATGGGAGAGAGAGAGAGAATCTCAAGCAGACTTTACACCCACCACGGAGCACAATCTGGCTCCATCTCACAACCCTGAGATCATGATCTCAGCCAAATCAAGAGCCACCCAGGCATCTTTTCTCATCTCAAGATTCTTAACTCAATCACATATGCAAAGTCCTCTCGCCATATAGAGGTGATATTTACAAGTTCCAGGGATTAGGATATGAGCATATTGGAGAACCATGAATCCACCTACCACCACCACCCAGACTTATTTTAACTGAGGAAACTTAGATTACACAAACATTTTTGAAACACCTACTAAGTACAGATTGTTATGCTAAGCTGGGGAAAGGTGTTGGGAAGCACAGAAATTATACATATAAATGAGATTGCATGTCTCCCTCTAAAGGAATTTACAGGACAGATGTAGTATAGGAGACAGACATGTAGAAAAATAGGATGAATTAACATATGAAATTCACCATTTTCAAATTTTAAAACTTATATTTCAAGTCTCTGGTGGCATGGCCATGCTAGAAGGACTTCCAGTTTCTCTGGACTTGACACGAGTCAGGGGGCACTCTTCCCGAGCCATCAGTCTTTGTTTGGAGGCAGGTTCTGAACACTTGGGGGCCAGAATCGGAGACGTGGTATAAAAATGGATAGAGCTCAGCTTCTGTCCTTTAAAGGAGTTCAGGCTAGTGAGAGAGACAGACACACAACAAATGGTGGAGAATAACATGAGGTGCTAGAGCAGGTTGTCACCAAGGGTCAGGGAGATATGACTAACCACCAGGCCCCAATACCAACGAAAGCTCCTCGGGTTCCCAGATGAGGAGGGAGATAAGGGAGGCCCCCCTGGGAGAACCGCAACCACACCAAGGCTTGAAGAAGTAGATGCATCCTGCAAACGGTGAGCAGCCAGGTGCTCTGGGCCCTTTCAGAGCCTCTCTCCGCCTTCTGGGCTCTGAAGAAGAGATCGGCATCAAAGCCCTCCCTTTGCCACCCCCTCCGACCTTCTGTCTTTCCCTCCCTTCTTCTCTCCCAGAGACATTGCAGGTGATTAGAGTACCTTCCCCACCACCCCTGAACTAAGTCCTTACATTACAACACATCGAATGCCCAAGGGCTTGGCAAGACACAGAGGAAAATCAGTTGTACTGATGCTGTCAGCCTTCAAAGGGCCTCCTGGCCATCATTTCATCTCCAGAAATTTTTATCTCATGTGCTTACAGCACCTGCCTTCAAAGGCCGAAGTGCCTCCCACATGCTATTTGCCCCCTTGAACTTAGGCAGGGCTCAGCCCTCTGATCTTCCCTCACTGCCGAGAAAGGGGAGCAGCGGGACCCCAGACCTCCCGCGCAGGCCCTTCCCAGAGCTGCCCAGTGCTCAGACCCAGAAATTCACCTGCCTCCAGGCTGGGGACTGTGGGATCACAGAGGATACCTAAAACTACAGCTTTGTTGTCACAAGACAGAATCAGAAGATAATAAGGAATCTCCAAGCTGACTCTGGCTGAGGCCTTTTTTTTACCCCACCCTGTGGCTCCAAGACTGAAAGACTGAAAAAGCACCCTCTCCTTCCATCTTCCTCCCATAGTATTATCTCCACAGCATGGCAGAGGAGAGCTCACGAAAGTCACCCAAGTGTGGGAAAATGAACAATGACTGCTGTATGATACAAATTGGACCAGATACTTCACCAGATAGCTTAGACCATTAAGAGTGTGTCTCGTTCGTAAACACTGAGCCAGGAAATCCACAAAGACCAAACTGACGTCATCGTCCCTTTCTGGCTAATAATCATTCCTTAACTTGACAGAAATAAACAGCACCCAGCCCCTGATGCTGAGCGCATGTGCACACCCCCTCCCTGGGAGGACCCTGACCAACTCCCCACATGGGCTGCCTTATAGACTGTTCACTTTGTACACTGGCCGAGGGTAGCAAATGACTGCTGTACCAGTACCCACTGAGGGGGACATAATCCCTAGGCGACCCTTGCCCCGTGTGTGTGCTCAGGGCATTGGCCAACCGGGGGCCCAGGGCCACGTGGATTACCCTAAACAACGCTGGCAGTCAGGTCGGGGGATGACAGCACGTTGGCCGTGATTCAAAGCCAAGTTCAGAAGCACGGCTACGGAGGAGGGGACGCTGGCACTTCTCCCATTGTGGACTGCCTGGTGGCATTCAGAAAACCACCATCGCAAAGTTGTTATGGTCGTTTATTCACAATTTCCGTGGCTTGCTTGAATGGGTTATATTTGCTCCATGAGTAACACAGAATGCACTGCCATGTTTTTACCCCAGATGTGGAATTAAATCATCCTACTCTTTCAATTATCTATTTCCTAAGTTTGAAAACAAAAAGTTGGTTGTAGTTCGTCGGATAAGCCTGGGGCTTCCAAGGAGTCTGTAATTCTTAAGCATTTGATCTGGATGCATTTGTGGCATCCAAGGAAATGCCTGGACCAGATAATGTGAGAATCCCTAAGAATATTGATTTTTTTAAGCCTATTTTGCAGATTGTAAGAAAACACATGCAATGATTTTTTTTAAAATCCATAGGCTTACAGACAGTTAGGAAAGAAAGAATAAAAACTGATTTATGTCCTCTGTGAGGGCAAGAAACCATTCCAAACTGCAATTTCCTTGCATCTCTTAAATGTCCTTAACCTAATAGGTGTAAAGTAAATGTGATACCATTTGCTTACTCAAAAATGTTTTTTGAGTACTTGTGAGCAAGACACTGCTCTAGCCCTGAAGACACAACAAAGAATGAAACAGACCCCCAAATCCTTGTTGTGTAGGTCTTATATTTTAATACCTTCCAAATCATCACCAATAACAGAGAGTTGAAAGCACTGGGACCATGGATTCTGTGTCTCCTTGGACATCCTGACTCTTTCCACCAAATGGCTGGGGCCTGGGGGCGTTGGAGTTGCGATGGGGGGCGGCTAGGAGTTGGGGCTAGGGGCTGGGGGGGGTGTGTAAGGGAACTTAGCAGGGAGGCAGTTGATTTACCACAGCCTTTACAAGGCTGTGGTAAAATAGGTTATTGCTTCTACTGCCTAATCTTCTTTCAAGAACCTCTGGATAATTTCTTTTTCTCTACATCATGCAAGTCTACATTTTTAAAAATTTTATTTCAAATAATGTGCAGTTCAGCTTGCTGTATATATCAAACTCTATTGGTCCAGGAAAAGAGCCCTCACTCAAAATATTTAGGGATTAAAAGGGAATGCATCTGCTTGCATAATTGGGACATCTAGGAGGTCATGCTAGCATCTGGCCTCACTGGATCCCCGAAGTTCACAAGCTGCCTTCAGGCCACCAGCTCTTTTTCCTGATCTTTCAGCTCTGCCTTCCACCCTACTGGCTTCATTCTTGGCAAGCTCACTTCACATAGTGGCAAAGATGGTCTCCTACAACCTGAGATCTTTGGGATTTTTTTTACCCCTCTGATCTCAGGAATAAAACTGGCCTTAGAGACACCAGGGACTCCAAAAATGTAATCAGGTCATTCTATCTCTGTGTTCCCACCCCCACTAATCTCAGCTCCGCCTCTCTCTGTATGTCAGCCTAACTCTCCCTGCTATCAGTGTACTTCCCCCCCAGGCAGAGGGAGAGGGGGCACCCTGGGTCATGGATAGTTCCAATCTTGCACAATCCCAGCTCAGCAGCTCTGGAGGAAAGGGAGAGTTTATCATTTCCATGTTCATATAAAATCCCCGGAGAGGCCCCTAATTGCTTTGACTCAAGTACTAGACTATCGGCCCATTTCCTTGGCCTTGGGAATAGAATACCATGATTGCCAGACCTGGGTCATGTACCCATTACTGTAGCTGGGGTAAAGGACGGCAGCGCCATCAAATTCAAATGCATCCCACTCCCCACCCTCACTGGATTTGCACTGCTCTTAGGAAGATGACCCAAGTCTCTCACAACCCCACCTCAGCTGCCTTTGCTCAGTAGTCACCTGTAGCTCTGGCTACCATGGTCAACATGGCTGTAGACTCCTGGCCTGGTCTCTCTTTTACTCTGAGGAGCTCAAAGCATTTATTAAAACAAGCAAGTATTATATTAGTTTACTATTGCTTCTGTGCAAATTACCATAAAGTTAGTGCCTGAAAATAAATAGATCTTCTTATCTTATAGTCCTGAAGGCCAGAAGTCTAGAATGGGCTCCACTGGGCAGAAACAAAGGTATAGGCAGGGCCACAGTCCCTCCAGAGGCCTAGAGGAGACTCTGTTCTCTTGCCTTTCCCAGCTTCTAGTGCTGCATTCCTTGTCCATGGCACCTTCCTCCATCTTCAAAGCTAGATCATAGCATGTTCAAACCCATCTCTGCTTCCATCATCACACTGCCTTCTGCTGTTTCTGTCAAATTCCTCTCTGCCTCCCTCTATTGATTACCGTTAGGGCTCATCCTGTTAATCCAGGATAATCTTCCAATTTCAACATCTTTAATGTCATCAGAAAAATTCTGATACTATATAAGGTTACATTCACAGGTTTTAGGGATATGGACCTGGATATCTTTGGGGCCATTATTCAGTCTCCCACTGAGGGGCTGGAGGTAGAATAAGTATTTCAAACAGCCTATGTTAAGACCTGGTTGTGGAGTGGAGAGGGCAGGTCCTTAGAGCTGCAAGGCTAGTGAGACTGAATTGTCAATAAAAAGGAAGGGGACATGTGATGAGACCGAAAGAGCAAGCAAAAAGTGGACTGTTCAGAGATTGTGCTATGAGAAAGATTTGGTTCTTTTTCCTAGAGCATTTCAAACCCACCGTGGATGGGGAAGAAGAATGCATTTTCATTATTTAAAAGATTGCTCTAGGCCCCTGGGTGGCTCGGTTGGGTAAGCATCTGTGGCTCGGTTGGGTAGGCATCTGAGTCTTGATTTCGGCTCAGCTCATGACCTCAGGGCTGGGGGATGAGCCATGCATCTGGCTCTGAGCTCAGTGGGAAGTCTGGTTAAGATTCTCTCTCTCCCTCTCCCTCTCCCTCTCCCTCTCCCTCTCCCCCTCCTCCTGCTCTCTCTCTCTCTCTCTCTCTCTCCTTTTCTTAGATAAATAAATAAATCTAAAAGATCATTCTATATGTAGTATAGAAAAGGACTTGAGAAGGGGGTACAGGGAGGAAGGTCAAGTTAGGAGGCCAACACAGCAGTCTCAGTGAGAGGTGGTGGCAGCTTGCCACCCAAAATGGAGAGGAGACAAATATGAGAACAAATTAGTGAGAATGCTGATAAGACCTGATAATGAATCCAGAGGAAGAGTGCAGCAGAGGGCAATATAAAAGATGATTCCTGGAACTCTAGCCTACATAAATTGTGTCATTCAAGACAACTAAAAGAAATTTAGGAGGAGATCTTGGGAGAAGAATGGGTATCATGAGCTTAGTTTGGAACCTAAATTCACAGTGCCCTGGGGATGTCTAGTAGGCATGATACCTTGGAGGTGAAGATATGAATTTAGACACCATCAGTATAGAAGAAGCTCTTGTCTTAGCTGATGATGCATTAGTAGGAAGAAGGAATGAAAAGACAAAAGAGTCTAGGACCAAGCCTTAAGAAACATCAGAACATCAGTACTTAATAGCTGGATAAAAAGGGAATTTTTTTTTTTTTTTAGAAAATCCACAAAGAGGGGACTAGATTACAAAAGGCAAGGGAAGAGTATGTTTTAAGAAGGAAGTGCTCAGAAGGGTCAAATGGCGGTGAGAGATTAAACAGGATGAGGGCTAGGTGCAGGCCCTCAGTACTATAGATTTACAACCTCCTCATCACCACCATTAATACACATAGACCCATCACCTTGCACAAAGTATGTATTCACCAAATATTGACACATCCATCATTTTACCAATATGCACTGCATAGTAGGAGGCTGTGGTGTAGGTGAAAGAGCATGAGCTTCAAATTCCAAACCATCCACTTGCAAACTGTAGTGTTTGGAACAAGTCCTCTTTGAGTCTAATTTCTTCACCATTAAAATGGATCTGGTAATAAGGGGTTTAGCATGGACTCAAAAAATGATGACTATTAATAGCACTTTCTTCTTCAATATATTTTCTTGTGCATAATATTGTTTGATCTTTAGCACAAGCCAATGATTTAGGTAAATAATAGGTTAAGCGAGGTATCCAAGGGCCCAGCATTGGTCAGTTGCCAAACCAGGGTTTCTTGACTGCTAAGTCTAGTGCTCTTGTAAGGGAAGTGCTCTTGTAAGGAAAAGAGAGATCTGGGAAGTCTTGGTAGGTAAAAACAGGGCTTAAAAATATATGCCAACTTATACTATGATTTTCCTTTTTATTTTTTTCTTTAGAATCATAGAATTTCAGAGCAAGAAAAGACCTTTTAAATTATCACTTTCTTATACCAAAGATGAAGATCTGAAGACCAGAGAAATGAAATAACAGTCCAAGGACAAAGATCTGGAAACATATCCAGGAGTCCCAATATCCAGTTCAAAGGTTTGTTTTGTTTTGTTTTGTTTTGTTTTTTCCAGTTCAAAGTTTTTTAAGCAGAGCTTAAATTTGGGAATGGAGTTGCCTCGCAAAAAGGGCTCTGGAAGCACTCAGAAGGGCTGGCCAGCCAGTTTAGGCAGGAACGAATTGCCCTAATCTTTTTCTTTTTTCTTTTCTTTTTTTTTTTTTTTTTTTTAATTGCCCTAATCTTAAAGAACCACTGGAATCATGAGGATCAGAGCCTGGTGGCATTGTTGGGCATTCACTGGAAGGTGGTAAGAAGTATATCATCACATTTCTATGAGAGACAAACAGTGTTTTCTTCCCTAGAGTAGTTTATGTACCTGGAATTAGAAAAATGAGAAAAACAGTAGCATGGGGAGGCCTTGCAGAATAACTGAGGATAAGAACATGCTGGAAATAAGGACAAAATGGCTACTTATGACAAAGTTTCCACAATTAAAAAAAAGAAAAGATGGAAATTCAAAGTCCATCATTTCAAGAATACTCAATATAATAAATTCAGAAAATGAAGTATTAAAATAAGGTATTGACCTTAATAATCTAGACCCGCATAAGGAATGACAAAGTTAGAAAATCTGACTTTGAAAAACAGAACAAAATCTACCATTTCAAGTAGACTAATTGATGATTGTCACGTAAAGCCCTTGGAAGTTACATAAAAAGATTAGATAGATCAGTAATGGTGGATACCACACACCGTTTGTTTGTGAACAGACACCTGTACCAAAACTTGATGATACTTCAGAAGTTTGTTTTCCAAGAACTTAACCTAAGTCATTCGCTTTGTAAACCCTATCTTCATAGATGGTAAAAACATAAGCTGCTATCAGCCCCTTTCTGAACTGCAAATTCCATGTGGAATTCAAATAAATTAATTTGGAAATTCCCCTGAATTCTTTGGGAAAGAATCAGACCTGTGGGTCGTTTATCTGAATCTTGCTATGGCCACTGTCAATATTTTATGGTGACGCTTTCTTAAACAACTTGAACAAGGAGGGAACAGTCTAATCCAAGACAGTTAACGGAGCAATAAGCAAACAGATCTGTCTGAAGATAGTATTTTTAAAAATAATAGTATATGTTAAACAGACTAAATACAGCAAAGTCTCTTTCATCCAGCATTGCTAAGCGATGAGTTTGACTGTATACGTGCATTTCCAAATGGCAGCTGATTTCCCCTTGATGAAGATTATTTTAATATGTACTACACACTTCTCACTAGATTACTTGTGTGAGTCTCTTATGTCTTTCCTAAGCCCTTGTACTCAATGACTTCAAATATTAACATTTATTGGAATAGTGGAAATACAACATGTCCACAAAACTGACTAGAGTTCCTCAGGTCTCTGCTGTAAACCCAACTGCTATGCTTTCTTAATTCTTATGTGACCGTCTTCATTGCCTGTCCCCTTTTCTCATGATTGTTGGTGTGCCTTCCTCCAGCAGTCTTTTCCCCCTTTTTAATCTGATATTTATAAAAGTATGTCCCGGGGCACCTACCTGGGCAGCTCAGTCAGTTAATTGTCTGACTCTTGATTTTAGCTCAGGTCATGATCTCAGGGTTGGGAGATGGGGCCCCTTGTTGGGCTCTGTGTTGGGCATGGAGCCTGCTTAAGAATCTCTCTCTCCCTGGGTGCCTGGGTGACACAGTCGGCTAAGCATCCAACTCTTGCCTTTGGTTCAGTTCATGATCTCAGGGTCGTGAGACTAAGTCCTGCACTGGGCTTCATGCTCAGTGTGGAGTCTGCTTGGGATTCTCTCTCACTCTGCCCCTCCCACTCGTGCCCTGTCTCTCTCTCATTCTGTCTCTCTCTCCTTCAAATAAATAAATAAATCTTAAAAAATAAAACTATGTCTTATTTCCTATCTTCAATTATGATAATGAGACAGGCTCACTCTATAAAACTTAAAAAGCTACACAAAATTTTTTTAAGTTAATGGAAAATTTCAAAATATTCACCTACTCATATACAGATATTCCTTCCTTGTCTCCTTTTTTTTAAAACTCATGGATTTGTGTGGTGTATTGAGAAAGCAACAGATGCCATAATAACTTGATAAGAGGTGTGTTCTGTTTTTTGCACTTAACAAAATGTTTTCAAAAGAAGTATTTTGAAGATACTCCATCAGAGAGAGTTTCTTCACGAAAAGAAATTCTCCTTATAGCTCACATCTGGGCAACCTCTGTTGAAGGTGAATCCAACACTTCATATGACAAAGCATAAGTGGAAAATACAAATTGCACTGAAAAGTTCCTGGAAAGAAGGAAAGAATTTACTTCCTAAGTTACAATTTGATACTATCCACCAAACTGAAAATGCATTAAAATGATCATGGGTACATTGTTTGTAAACACAAAGACAAGGTAATATTCCACTTATAAGGCGCTGGGTTTATATACATGAAATGAAATACTATGTTGTCTTTTAAAGTAGTTACATAGTCCATGTTGTAGACAGAATGATCACTATATCTTAGTGATTCTTATATATTTATAACATATCCTGTTATAAAGTGAAAACACAAGGTGTAAAATGATACACATAACTGTATATGTGTAAATATGCGTGCACACCCACATATTTCAGACTCAGAGAGAGAGAGGCACACACACATATATATTCTAGAAACTCCAACCCACTCTGGAAGGATACAAGAGAAATGCAACAGTGACAGCCTCAGACTAGGAAGTCATTGGAAGCCTGGGGATGGGGGGAGTTTCATTTACCGCTTACTCTCTGCACTAATAGAGTTGTGGTTGTGGCTGTTGCTTCACCATGTGTATGTATTACTCTTTTAGTTCTTTCAATACCAACATGAATAATTCATTTAATTTTTAAAAGCATAATAAGAATAGCAAAAACTAATTATGTATTCTGTGCCAGGCGGTAAGGGCTTTTGCATGTAGAAATTCATTAATTCCTCACAATAACCCTGAAAAGTGCAAACTATCATCTCCAGTCTATGGAAAAAGAAACTAAGAAATGGGAGAGCCAAGTACTTGGCCCACCATCCAACCTCTGGGAAGCAGCAAAACTGAGATTTCAACCAGTTTGGCCTCCAAGCCTGCATTCCTAGGCCCCAAAACATACAAGCTATAAGCACAAAACAAAAATAAAAGGCATAATGTCATTTACAAAGTCAAAACAGATTTAAACAGATAAATTATTCAGTTGGGGGCAAAAAAAAAAACAAATCCACAGAGACACAAGGGTACTGGTGCATGCCTAGTGTTTTCCATGTCTTCTACAAAGCTCAAAACTGTAGGTAAGAGTGTGCTGGTGAGTAATAGCTGCCTCCCCCTTGAAGAGAATTACGTTGGATACCTTTCATGGATGTACCAAGTACATTTTACATGGTTATCACAAAAAAATGGAAAAAAATTCCTCTACTGGGGAAGCCCCCAACAGTGTCACCTCTATATCCCCTCCCATTCCTCATCCCACCTTTCTTCCCAAGTGCCACCTAGTCATACGAGGGACCCTGAGAACATGCCCTACTCCTGTTGCTCTGCTGTGTCTGAGGCACTCTTTCGACCAGCCAGCCAGAGGCCTAGACACCCTTCAAGGTCACAATCAAATCCAGCTCCTGCAAAAAGACTCCCCCAACCATCTACTTGAAAGCCCACCTCTCCATCCTCTGAAGCTATCTTAATGCTCCACTCAATAGAAATACAAGCACAGATAAATAATACAAAAGAAATGTAAATTATGAAAAAGTCCATCCACCAGCTACCTACCCCTTGCGACGTGGGTCTCTGGAGAACGAGAACTAAATCTTTCCATTATTTGCACTACCACCCTCACACTGTCTGGCACAATATTTGACTAACGATTCAACGAAGGTTTGCAAGAAATGGAACATGGGGAATGGCATGAGTCACCAAGAAAACCCAGGCAGATGGAAACGCGGGAAGTATGAGCAGTCACCACTGGGCTCTGGGATGTTGGTTATCCTTGCTCTCTCCGAGGAGATGAAGGTGTCCCTCTCATGAGAAGCAGGAACTTGCTGCCAAAGGAAGTGCATGTTTTGAAAGAAACAGAGGCCACATGCATCCTGCTTTAGGGAAACCTATATGACACTGGATCCCAAACCAGACAAAGCTGGGCATCCTCAAGGCTACTGAAGATTTGCCAATGGAGTAAGATGAGCCTCTGTTCACACTCATCCCCAATCTGTGTGTTGTGTGTGTTTGGGTTGGGAAGGTAGTGGCATAACACACACCAACCTTAATTTGAGCGAGGAGGTTTGTTGTCATCTTAAATCTTGTGTATACTTGGCTTGGAAAGAATGTTAAGGATTGAGAGTTAATGGAGGCTGTCTACACCCAGGCAAGAAGAGAGAGTGCCCTCTTTGCAGGAGGAAACAGACCCCTGAAGGGAGAGAGAGAAATGAAAAGCGGACAGAAGGCCAAGAGGAAAGGGAACTTCTGGGAGCCCGTGCAAGGTTGGCTTCCCTTGTCCATAGGCAACCCAAGAGGAGCCCCCAAAGACATGCCTAAAGCACCCTCTGCTTCTGGGTGTGCTCCCAGTTGGCCACGAGGAAGAAGGAAGCCTTTTGATGATGGACTAAGCCAGCCCATGAGTTGCGACCACCATTGCAGGGTAGGACCCAATAGCCAGTTTCTGGCATTTCCATGCTTAAGAAGCCAGGCGTCACTGAAGACTGGAACCTGCCTCAATGTTTGGTAAGCATTCTAGGTGCTCTCTACCAGTTTGGGGAGAAGAAATGGGTAAGGGGTTAGCATGGAATCCCACTGAGACCTCCCAGAGGAAGGAAATGAAGGAGGTGACCGCAAGGTCAGTGCTGGGTGGCTGGAAGCCCAGATGAGCATCCGCAGGGAACAGGCAGGAAAGTACCTTCTCAGTGGGAGATGGGCCTGGAGAGGATTTGGCACGGGAAGCGCAGCGCAGCCTGGGGCCCGATGAGAGGGCCCAGGAGAAAGAGGTGGGGAGGCAGATCCTGGGCAGGAACTCCGGGCCACCATCCTAGAGACAAGGCCCCTAGCTCCACCTAGCGCTTTGCAGAGCCACCAAGACACAGCAGGATCTCTCTCTCTTTCTTTGTGTTTCCACCCTTGCGGTAGTTCAATTGTTGGTTCATTTCCGTGGGTTCTCCAGTGAAATCATCATGGGACACCTTTAGGATGTTTATGAGTTTGAAGGGGAAAAAACGAGAAAACCCTTACAGTTTCCTCTGCTGTAAAATGAGGGTGGTCCATCGACCTCACACTGTCATTGTGAAGATGGAGTTGTGCGGAGAGATGTTTTATCAACTAGACACCATTCAACAGAGGTAAGTTACCTTGCTGCCGTGGCTGACCCTACTTTTACCATCAATTATTCCAGGCCTTGAGTGGCAGCTCAAAGGAAAGCTTCCCACCAGCAGATCCCAAGACGTGGATAAGTCCCACAAATTGTTGGAGCTGCTGGAGTTGCCGGGGTGTTGGAGCAGCTGAAGGGTGCTGGCACACGCCTGCGTCAGATTATTTCAGATGTGCTTCTTTTTCCTCTTTACCTCAGGAGGGAAATGACAGACTCCTCCCAGGTGGCAGCTGGAGAATTAAAAGTACAGCCCATCTGCATTCATGCCTCAAATGGAGAAAAATGAAAAAAAAGACAGCGAGCCCTTTTCAAATGAATCTCTGCCATAAACTCCAGCCCAGCAACAGATGGGAAAGAGCCCTGAGAGACAATATACAACATCTCCAACCCCCAATAAAAATAATCAATAGTGTCTACAGCGCTAAAACCCACAAGTGCTTCCAGAACGCTGTAGAGCGTGCCAGGCGTCATACCTGGAAGGCAGCTGCTGCTGAGGACGTAGCCTGCCAGAGGAAGATCACCTGGAGGAGGTCCTTACTTATCCTCTGCAGCACTGAGGGAGCATGTGTGTTGGAGGGGGGAGGCAAGGGGGGCAGGAGGAGTGGCATTTGGCTAAAGAGAAGGAAGAAGAATCAACATGGACAATATGGCGGCGGGAGGGGGATACATAATAACAACAGGTAAGCAATTCCTGGCTGCAACGTCAGACAGTCTGCAGCTTAAAATGCCACGATGTCAAGGAAGATGTGTAATTTGTTGTTATCACTGTTTAGAAACCCTACCAGAAGCATTCTGAAAAGGTAAGCAGATGTTCAGCCCCAGCAGGGGAGCCAAGGCAAATATGGAAACCAAAGAAGAGCCAAGCCAAGCAAAAGCTGGTTCTGTGTGCCGTGGTTGCATTTTCATCATCGCTGGAGAAGGTTAAGAAGAATCTAAAGCGGGTACTTGGGTGGCTCAAGAGGTTAAGCGTCTTCCTCAGGCCCGGGTCATGATCCTGGGGCCCTGGGATCCAGCCCCGCATCAGGTTCCCTGCTCATCAAAGAGCCTGCTTCTCCCTCTGCCTCTGCCCCGACCTCCCACTCGTGCTCTCTCTCAATCTCTCTCACATGCACATGTGTGCTCTCTCTCTCTCTCTCAAATAAATACATAAAATCTTTTAAAATTTTTCAAAAAATAAAGTGAATGCTAGATGTACCTCCAAGTACCACTACGGATTGGGTGTGTCCACACAGCACTTGGCATTCTGCAGCAACAGGATCTCAATCGAATCCAGTTATAAAGGGGAGATGGCAGTGACCAAGATGGATGGAAGAAATGTTTCCCTATGTGTGTGCAAGTCTGCATGGACACACACACACACACACACACACACACGCACACACTCAATACCCTATGCAAACACAGAGTCACTTCCCATTCCCACACCACAGGCTCACCCACAGCCCCACTTTTTCCTCACACAGCCCCGCAGCTCCCACGAAAATGCTTCATGGATGATGCTCCTCATGTGAGTCCTCAACTTTTGACTGGGTTTGAATCATGGCCTCGTTGTACATGTCTTCGCGGTAGATGTCATGGAATAAACTGAGAGAGATTTTTGAAGATACACATCGTTCTATGAGTTCTTTAAAAACGACACATCCACCAAGAAGCAGGCCATTTGGAAATTTCTGGTTGTGATGGCTGAACACAATAAATCTTTAATTTTAGAATGTGTTGGAGCCTGTTGAAAATGTGGATTCTTGGAGGATCTTTCCATGGCAGAAAGTCCAGGAGAGCAAAAGACCCCACAACAATGGGAATATGTGGAAGGGATACAGGAGCACCAACTGAAAGAGTTCCCCACAGACAAAGCTGGAGTGATTTTTTTAAAATTTTATTTAAATTCAATTAATTAACATATAATTTATATCTGTTTAGAGGTAGAGGTCAGTGATTCATCAGTCTTATATAACACCCAGTGCTCATGGCTTCACGCGCCCTCCTTAATGTCCATCACCCAGTTACCCCGTCCCCCACCTCCTCCCCTCCAGCGACCCTCAGTTAGTTTCTTATGATTAAGAGTCTTTTATGGTTTGTCTCCCTCTCTGATTTCATCTTTATTTTTTTCCTTTCTTCCCCTATGATCTTCTGTTTTGTTGCTTAAATTCCACATATGAGTGAAATCATATAATAATTGCCTTTCTCTGACTTATTTTGCTTAGCATAATATCCTCTGGTTCCATCCACATCATTGCAAATGACAAGATTTCTTTTTTTTTCTTTTGGTGGCTGGGTACCATTTCATTGTATATATGTATACACCACATCTTCTTTGTCCATTCATCTGTCAATGGCCATCTGGGCTCTTTCCACAGTTGGGCTATTGTGGACATTGCTGCTCTAAACATTGGGGTACATATGCCCCTTCAGATCGCTACATTTGTATTTTTAGGGTAAATACCCAGTAGTGCAATTGCTGGGTCATAGGGTAACTCTATTTTCAACTTTTTGAGGAACCTCCATACCGTTTTCCAGAGTAGCTGCACCAGCTTGCAGTCTCACCAACAGTGCAAGAGGGTTCCACTTTCTCTGCATCCTCGCCACCATCTGTCGTTTCCCAACTTGTTAATTTGAGCCTTCAGACTGGTGGGAGGTGGGATCTCATTGTGGTTTTGATTTGTATTTCCCTGATGCCGAGGGGTGTGGAGCATTTTTTCAACTGTCTGTCTTCTTTGGAGAAATGTTTGTTCGTATCTTGATTGGATCACTTCTTGATTGGATTATTTGTCCTTTGGTTGTTGAGTTTGGTAAGTTTTCTGCCAGTACCGTTCTGCCTTGATGGTAACAGCTTTGTAACAGAAAACTGGAGTAATTTGATTAAAAGTAATATTGGCTTGGGGATCCCTGGGTGGCTCACGGGTTTAGTGCCTGCCTTCCGCCCAGGGAGTGATCCTGGAGACCCAAGATCAAGTCCCATGTTGGGCTCCTTGCATGGAGCCTGCTCCTCCCTCTGCCTGTGTCTCTGCCTATCTCTCTGTCTCTCATGAATAAATAAATAAAATCTTTAAAAAAGTAATATTGGCTTATAATCCAATATCCATGAGTCCATACTGATGTAAATAAATGACTGAATAAATAAATGGAGGAGAATAGACAAATTTCCTATGTAGAAGAATTCCAAATAGTTCCGTAGCTACTCTCTCCCACAAGGAGCTACAATAACCCCCCACTCCTTTAGTGTGGGCTACCCACAATGACTTCCTTGCAAAGACTACAGTGCGCAAAGGTAGGAAAAGAGCGTAATTTGATAGTGGAGAAACCTGTCAAAACCACCTCAGTCAGGGGTCAAGGTTACCATCAAGAGTGAGTCATGTTGATAGTACATACCCTCGATGTGATGAGACAAGAAGGGCACTTTACCTCTGTGGTCTTCCTTCCAGAAACCCATAACCCCAGTCTAACCAGGAGAAAAACATCAAACAAATCCCAATTGAGAAACACTCTAAAAAAACACTGTCCCGAACTCCTCAAAACTCTCAAAGGTCATCAAAAACAAAGAAAGTCTGAGAAGAAACTGTCACAGCAAAGAGAAGTCTAAGGAGATATTTATATGAGAGTTAAACATAATGTGGTGTCCTGGATAGGATCTGGTAATAGAAAAAGGGCACGATGTGGATAAAGTGTAGACTTTAGTTAATAATGTGTCAGTACTGGTTCATTAATTGTAACAAATGTACCATACTAATATAAGATATTCATGAAGAAAATTGGGTGTGGGACTTCTCTGTACTATCTTTGACTTTTCTGTAAACCTAAAACTATTCCAAAATGAAAAGTTCATTTAAAGCAATTGGGGGACACCTCAGTGGCTCAGTTGGTTAAGTGTCTGACTCTTGATTTCAGTTCAGGTCATGATCTCAGGGATCTCAGGGTCATGAGGCCGAGCTTCTTGTCAGGCTCTGCCCTGAGCGTTGAGCCTGCTGGAGATTCTCTCTCCCTCTCCCTCTCCCTCTGCCCTTCCTCCCCAGCTCTCACTCTCATGCTCTCTCTCTCTAAAAACAAAAACAACAGTAACAACAAAAAACAAAATAATAAAGCAATTGGGATTCCTGGCTGCCCCATCCTCAAAGGTTGTGTCAGTAGGTCTGGTGTGAGACTCATCAACCTGCGAGGGCAAGCTAAGCAGATGATGCCATTGCAGGTGTCTATGCAGTCTGTTAAAAAGCTACAATCCAGATACACCTGTTCAAGCAGAAAAACAAATGGTTATTGAAATGTCTACTTCCCTCTACCCTTGAGTGCCAGTGGCTTCCAGGACAAAAAGACCCACCTCATATCTGCCCGGGCTGTGGGTAGCATTCCTAGTGCTGGGCCATTCTGAAAATGTTGCGATAGTATTCCATGGCCATTCACCAAAGGCCACATTTCCTTGGGTTTTGACAAGCCCCATGTACAATCACATCCACAAAGACAAACGTTAACCAGTGATGATGATAACAGACCGTGCCACGGCCTCTGCATGCTAGCAAAGTAAAGGAAATAAAATGGGAATAAAAGACATTGCTTCCAGCAGCTCTCCAACTGAACATAACATTACACGGACAAAAGCTATTCGTTCACCAGAAGGGGAGTAGGGGAGGGGATGTAACATGTACATCTTCAAAGCTGGATCCAACTGTGCTTAGTCATACAAGGGCTACTGGCATTCTCCGAAACTCAAAGACATTAAAAGTCTATATTTAGTGAACTAAAAGAAACATAATTTTAACTAATGAGTGGCCTTCAATTTTTAACAGGAGACTTGAGACCACCAAAATGGTTTAGTTGAAGAGGATAAACATAGGCAGGTATTATAAATTTTACCCATATCATTAGAATAGGTGGTTATGGGTTAGTAAGAAATAGTTGGATTGGGTCTCTATTCTTTTCTCCATGAGTAGTTAATGCCTTGATCTCTTCATTTAATACAGGCTGGTTTTTGGTGGCTATGTTGTTCATTCCCTGTGACTATGCATTTTCATAGTGATGGGATGGTCAGTCACTCCCAGGCCATATCATTTGTCTTAACTCACAGACTTCCTGGAAGCATCAGGAAAACATAACTCTGGGCACGTGTGTGTGTGTGTGTGTGTGTGTGCGCGCGTGTGTGTGTCACCAACCAGCCCTGCTGTCTGCTGAAGACAGCTCTGTGAGCAGGGCTATGCATATGAACACACGCTGTCTTCAATTACCAGACCATCAGCACTTTCTCACTGGTCACGCATCCCATGCCCCAGCATGGGGGTCAGACTAATGAGCTCAGCCTGTGTACCAGGCAACAGTCTCCACTGACAACACTGTCATGACTAATTCACTTTCTGGCTCCTGGGAATAAATTGTGACACTCTGTTTTTGACTAAAATGCAATGAATTCTGAGCCTCACCAACCTTGGAGAAAGGCTGACTGTGATATCTGATAGGCTAGCAATCTTTCAGAGGACCCATGTGTAGGTTTGCCTTTGGAAAACAGTGTCGAGCTGGAGATTTTTGGTCTGAAGTAGAGAACCATGGAAAAAAAATTCATTGAAGAAATTTAGCCCAAATCCACGTTGTCAACCTCAAATTATTAGTTTCCATATAGAAAACAAAAATAAAGACAAGGACAAGATAAAGTTTATTTCTCAGACTGTTCTGCTACATGAATCATCCCAACCAAGTAACCAGGATATTTCCGTCCACAATACCTCAAAACAGACTCAAATGGCATTGAAATCAATTGTATTTCCCCATTTTTAATGGCACAAAGTTCATTTCAGTTAAGCAAATGACATCACACGGGGAAAAATAACCAGCAACATTTAGCTGCATATAACCATGGTGGATGCTTTCAAATACGGTACATTGGCCCTATAATAACTGTTGAACCACAATTGGTCCCGCAAATGTCAAAGTCAGGGTTGCAGCAAAGCAACTGATCAGCATCCCAACTCCTGTGCCAGGATAATTTGTTTTGGAGGCAAATTACCCCTGATATTTTTTTTAAAAAAAAAATACTTCTAATTGGAGCCACAAATTCATTCTCACAGCACTCTGTACTGATAAACAAAAGCATGTACCTCTTTAGGCAGGCATGATGAAGGGAACTGCAGGGAAGCTAAGTTGAGCACGCAGCAGATCAGAGAAGAACCAAAAGATCAGATGAATTTGTCTCCTGATTCTAAGCTCAAGCCATTTATCTCTGCATTACTGAGAAATTGCCACCGAGATAAGAAATAGACCAGATAGAAATCACTACATGGAATGTTTCTGGATATTTGGGCTCAGACTTTGAGGCGGCCTTTTGGTGTCTAAGTCTTTTTGATGCCTTTCTTCCCTGGAAATGCTAACTGGCCCTGTCCAGGACAGGTAAGGTTGGGCAACAGATACCGGCCAAAAGGGAACAGGCCAGTCGTCACCAGTCGTTGCATCCCGTTTTCTGTTAGACCATAGTTTCTAGCTCCTTCAGGACAATTGTTCAAGATAATTGCCTCCTCAAAGCACCTTGTAGGGTCAGCAACATCGAATGCGTGCTCTGCAAACAAATACTGAGCACATGCCAGTCGTCGGGCTAGGTGCTGAGGATCTAAAAACCCATTGGACACCTTCTCTTTCAATCCGGGTCAGGAAGGAAGACAAAAGAAAACCTGACCTTTCCCCTTGGAAACCTCTCCCCGATTATTCCCATCATAGCTCACCACTTGGTTGGAGAACTATCTGCCACTGAAATTAGCACCTCCTGTCTTCAGTGATGCTCTATAGTAGCTAGTGTTGGCCAGTAGAAGTATAATGTCGGCCGCAAATGCATGTAACATAGTTTAAATTTTCAAATAGGAACAATCATAAAAAATAAATAAATAAATTTTCAAATAGTCACATTCTTAAAAGTTAAAAAAGAATAGGTGGGGATACCTGGTTGGCTCAGCCGTTAAGTGTGTCCGCCTTCGACTCAGGGTGTGATCCCGGGTCCTGGGATCCAGTCCCACATCAGGCTCCCCACATGGGGCCTGCTTCTCCCTCTGCCTATGTCTTTGCCTCTCTCTCTTTGTGTCTCTCATGAATAAATAAATAAAATCTTTTTTAAAAAAAGAACGATTGACTACATTTTAATAATATATTTCATTGAAATCAATATATTGAAAATAGTACCATTTCAACAGGTCATCAAATGAATAAATTATTAAGGAGATTTTTTTTTTCATACAACGTCTTTGAAGTCTATGTGTCTCTATACTTGGCGCACATCTCAACTTGAATTAGTCACTTGTCATATGCTCAGTGGCCATATGTGGCGAGAGGTTCAGCTCTAGATGCCTGGCCTGGACTTTCTTCTTTTACTCTGGGGACTTCAAAGTTTTCGTTCAAACAAGAAGGTGGTATTTTCCTATTGCTGCTGTAACCAACTACTATGCAGTAAGTGGTGTAACACAACACAAATCTTATCATCTCACAGTTTTGTAGGTTAGAAGTCTGACATGGGTCTCACCAGGCTCAAACCAGTGTCCTCAGGACCACATCCTTTTTGAAGACTCTAAGGGAGAAGTTGTTTCCTTGCCTATTCTACCTGCTAGGAACAGCTGCCTGTTCTCATGGGCTCTCGCCCCTTCTTCCAGCTTCAAAGGCACCTATGGGGTCTCTCTCTGACTTTTCCTTTCCATTCACATCTTCCTCTGACTACAGCTGGAAAAGAGTCTCCCACTTTAAGAAGATTAGATTGGGCCCCTCTGGACAATTCAAGGTAACCTCCCCATCTCAAAAAAATCCCTTTTGCCATGTAAGGTAAAATATTCACAGGTTCTGAGGATAGAGACTTGGACACGTTGGAGGGGCCATTGTTCTGCCTATCACAGGTATGACTTGTTTTGTTTTTATTGGGAAGAGAGAAGAGTAGACATTTAAAGTTGGGGACTTGGAGAATCCATCAGGTAACTGGAAAGGCACTGCCCTTTGCCCTCAAGCTCATTTAGATTTCCTCTCTTGGATGAGAAAGAACCACTTTCATGCAGGTCTACCCTCAGGATATGAATTTTTTGTCTCCCATACCACCGACCACTCATTCAAAAAGTTATTTTAAGATTTTCTAGATGCCAGATATATGCTAATTCTACAAAACAACTAAAGCCAAGTACCAAGAGGAAAATCATGGCATAAAGATGATAGTTCTTTTTCCAAAGTAAGGGCTTTTATTATTATTATTAAAACCTATTTCCCATGTTGGGAGCACACTAAGAGCATGACATCCTTCCCAAAATAATGTTGCTAATTTTCCAAAATTGGGAACCTATAGGTGTGTGTAGAATATTCTCAACTGTAGATAATTGGAAATTACTAATGAGAAGAAATAACAGGAAAATCCCAAAGGAAGAACAATAATTTAGAAAAAGAAACTTTGTCAGAAAAATCAAAATCAAAAAAAAAAAAAGAGAAGAAAGAAAGAAAGAAAGAAAGAAAGAAAGAAAGAAAGAAAGAAAAAAAGAAAAATCAGAATCATTACTACATAGAGCCAGAGACAAAAATGGGAATATAGACCAAAGACCAAAACATACAAGGTTTTAGGAAAGTAATCTGTTAAAGACATAAAGAAGATAAAAAATTAAAATTTAAAAATTAAGAAAAATAAAATTAAAGACATAAAGATTATGAAGCATTTATAATATATATGTCTATGGACATATAGAAACGTATCTTTTGATCCTAGGTTAATATTTGCAATAGTTTCCTTCCAAGAATGAATGTTACTTGTCACTGGGTATATGGCCTTGGCTCCTGTCACCTGGTGTATGGCCTATGGCATGTTACTTGTCACCTTGGTGTACGGCCTTGGCATAATCATAAAACCAAAACCATCGGGGCAGGAGAGAACTTCGGATCATGAACTCCAGCCCACCCATTTTACAGACTAGGATACAGGCCACACTGGGAGATCAGGTAACTTGCTCAAAGTCCTACAAGTGACTGGTGGCTCAACTCTAGATGGCAAACTCCCAGTACACTGCTTTTTCCACTGGCCTTTCAGGGAGGCGTAAATCCCCGTCCACCCACCCACCCACCCACCCATCCACTCAATAAAGGGTGGTCGACTGCTCACTACCATGTCAGACACTGTTGTAGGGTTGAGGACACAGCAGAGGGCAAAACTGGTGAAGCCCCAGCTCTAAGGGAGCTTACACCCTGGGTGACAAAAAGGTAGTCATATAGGCTTACCTCAGGTGGAAGAGGGGCTGAGAAGGAAAATGAAGCCATAATGCAATGGTATAATGTAAAGGGGTAAGAAGGGATGGAAGGTGGCTGCTATTTCAGGGAAGGTGACATTTTGAACAGGGACTGAATTTAGAGAGCTTTTTAGAGGTCACTTAGGATGACAGCCAATTTTAAATGGCACAGACCAGATGAAATTCTAATAGAAAATTCCCAAAAAAAAACTACCCAGGAGTGACCGAGGTGGGTGGGCACAGGTAAAATAATTAGGAAGGGGGTGGCCTGCGCTCACGAGGACTGCTGGTGGAGGCCTTCTGCAGTCCTGCTCACCTGCCCGGGATAGGACTGTCCCAGGAGCCCAGGGAGGATGGTCCACGACCCCAGGGCAGCAGCTCTGACCTGAACCTGAGCAGAAGCGACCAAAGAATGCAGAAAATGCTCTAGGTGCTGGCGGGCGATGGGGGAGGCCGGGCCAGCGGGGAGAGGCCTTGCGGGGCAGGCTAGATCAGGAGCCAGTCTCCTGGGGGCTCAGGGGTTGAGATGCTGCCTTTGGCTCAGGTCATGATCCCAGGGTCCTGGGTTCGAGTCCTGCATGGGGCTCCCTGCATGGAGCCTGCTTCTCCCTCTGCCTCTGCCTCTCTCTGTGTGTCTCTCGGGAATGAATACGTAAAATCTTAAAAAAAAAAAAAAATAAGGAAAGAAAGAAAGAAACAAGGAATGCCTGCACGAGACTGAGAAACGGGGCCCGCGGTGCGGCTAAGGTCCCCAAGGAGGCTGGCGCGCCGTGCGCTGGGCTGCTGTACCACCTTGAGGCTCAGAGGAACACTGCAGCGTCCCGAGAGCACCGCGGACCAGCCGCGTTTCCAGAACAGGCTGGAAGTTCCGTGGTCCCCTCCCGCAGGCTCCCTCCCATCCTAACAAATCGCCGCAGGCCCCCCGGGGTGCTTTGAGCGCCGCCGCCCTGAGCCCCCGTGGGGGTCGCTGCTGCTGCACCTGCGGAAGGTCCGCGCGCCCCTCCCCGCCCCGCAGCTCCGGCTTGCAGGGCCTTGACCTGGGGGCTCCTTCAGCCTGAATCGCTGGGCGGCGCCCCACAGGCCAGCATGTCCCCGCCCTTGGCTGAGGACCCCCCCCACCCCACCCCCCAGGCCTTGCTGCAGCTCCGCCCTCTGCAGCATCCCACCCCCATCCCCACCCACAACAGCCTCGGGATTCACTCCTGCCAGAGGCCTTGGTCTAAAGTGTCCTCTGCATCATTGGCCATCAGGGAAATGGAAATCAAACCCACAATGAGATCCCACCTCGCCCCAGTGAGAATGGGGAAAATTAACAAGGCAGGAAACAACACATGTTGGAGAGGATGTGGAGAAAGGGGGACCCCCTTGCACTGCTGGTGGGAATGTGACCTGGTGCAGCCACTCTGGAAAACTGCGGAGGGTCCTCAAAGAGGTAAAAATAGAGCTGCCCTATGACCCAGCAATTGCACTGCTGGGGATTGACCCCAAAGGTACAGATGCAGTGAAACGGCAGGACACCTGCACCCCGATGTTTCTAGCAGCAATGGCCACAATAGCCACACTGTGCGAGGAGCCTCAGATGATGGATGAAGAAGATGTGGTTTATGTATGCAATGGAATATTCCTCAGCCATTAGAAACGACAAATACCCACCATGTGCTTCCCCGTGGATGGAACTGGAGGGTATTATGCTGAGTGAAATAAGTCAATCGGAAAAGGACAAACATTATATGGTTTCACTCATACGGAGAACATAAGAAATAGTGAAAGGGATTATAGGGCAAAGGAGGGGACCTGAGTGGGAAAAATTAGAGGGTGACAAACATGAGAGACCCCTAACTCTGGGAAAGGAACAAGGGTTAGTGGAAGGGGAGGTGGGCAGGGGGAATAGGGTGACTGGGTGATGGGCACTGAGGGGAGCACTTGATGGGATGAGCACAGGGTGTTATACTCTGTTGGCAAATTGAACTCCAAAAAAAAAAAAAAACCCTTACATTAAATAAATAAATAAAATAAAATAAAATATAAAATAAAATAAAATAAAAAATAGTGAAAGGGATTATAGGGCAAAGGAGGGGACCTGAGTGGGAAAAATTAGAGGGTGACAAACCATGAGAGACTCCTAACTCTGGGAAAGGAACAAGGGGTAGTGGAAGGGGAGATGGGCAGGGGGGTGGGGGGGATAGGGTGAGTGAGTGACAGGCACTGAGGGGAGAACTTGATGGGACGAGTACTGGGTGTTATACTCTATGTTGGCAAATTGAACTCCAATAAAAAATACATATAAAAATAAATAAATAAATAAATAAATAAATAAATAAATAAATAAATAAAGTGTCCTCCTCTATGTCCTTCCCTCCTCTGCCCGCCTCCCTCCAGCATCTTCCTCTGATGCTCTGATCCTCTGATCCAGGCCTCTTGTGGGGCAACAGATGCTTCTTGTTGCAGCACCCACTGCAAGAGTGGAGAATGAAGCTTCCCTCAGGAGCTGGGGTGGGAGTCCACACACAGGAATACAGCCCAGGAGATTCAAGAAAGACGTTGAGGTGCGACAGGCGATGGTAACAGCTTCCCTTTGCTTGCCTCCCTGGACAGCAGTCTCCTCCCTCAGCCCCACCAGCCCCAACCTTAAGAGGCTGACAAATAGAAAACCCAGGTCATGTCTAGGTTCCCCAGGGCTCAACTCAGGAAGCACAGACAGGTGTTCTCTTTTCTTCCCTAATCTTCAGTTGCGCTCGTGTATCATTTCTCTTCAAAGTCGGGTGTTTTTTTCTTTCCCAAAATTTTCCAGGACTACCTGTTAACAGTACTGCAGAGCCTCCTTTGAATAAATGTTGTCAAGTGATTTATTTTAAATGAATTTTTATCAGTGTAGAGTATACCGCACATTAACAATATTATATAAAGGATGTGTATCATTTGAAGAAAATGAGTTGAACACCCGGGGACTCACCACTCATAAATAGGAAATTACTGGTGCCTTGGAAACCTCCGCTGGGTCCTCTGTCCTCTTTCCCCATCTCCACGAGGCAAATCCTTGTGCTGGATTTTGTATTAATTATTCCTTGGTGGCTTTATAGTTATGTATGACTATAAAAGGATGTATGTGTACGTGTGGATGTGTGTATATATGTGTGTGTGTAAATGTATGACACATAAGATGACAGTACATACCTCTGTCTGGTTTTGAACTTTACCTAAATAGACTCACTTTCTTGTATTTTTCTGTGACTTGCTTCTTTTACCGCTATGTTTTTGCAATGCATCCACGCCAATGAATGGAGCTACAACCTTTTCCCACTGTTGCATAGAATCCCATTGGATGTCTATGACATGATTTATTCATCCAGTCTACTGTTGACGCACACTGTGTATATCTCCTGGTGTGTGTGTGTGTGTGTGTGTGTGTGTGTGTGTATACAAGATATAGATAGATGATAGATAGATAGATAGATAGATAGATAGATAGATAGATAGATAGATGATAGGTAGATATGCAAGATTATCTCTAGAGTGTCTTTTGAGTGGTAAAATTGTTGTGACATAGGACACACACAGGTCCAACTTAACTGGGTAATACTCAGTCCACACAGGTCCAACTTAACCGGGTAATACTCAGTCCTTTTCCAGAGCAGTTGTGCCAGTTTCACAGATCAGGAAGTTTATTGGGGGCAGGGTGGTGGGTCTTGGGAACACCTACAAGAGATGAGGAAAGCAGGATTTAGATCTCCCATCTTATTTTGAGCTATTTTTTGGTCCAGTTCTGTTTTTTTTTTTCTATGTTTTCTTGATTTCTATTGTTTTCCCTACTAGTTTGAATGTACGCAATTTTACTTATATTCTCTCACTGATTGCCCTGGAAATTATAGCTTGCTTATTCAACAATCTAGAAAAGTAGACAAATAAGGGTACAGCTCTTCCTAGAAAATGTAATGTGTATCATTTCTGCTTGAGAGTTCTTGGGTTTCTTAAATCTGTAGATGGTTCTCCTGTCATCTCTAGAAAATTTTCAGCCAATTTCTTCTTTTCAAATATTAATTCTGCCCTATTTTCTCCCTCTTCTCCTGTAATTATTAGATGTGCTAGTTCTCCTTCCCCTCGATGACGCTTAACCTTCCTCTCGTTCGTCTCACCTTTGGTTTTCTACACTACGTTCTGGAGAATTTTTTCCAAAAATTCACTGATTTTCTCTCAGCAATGTCGTATCAGCCGTTAGACTCAACGACTAAGGTTTCTCATTTCAATTATTTTAGCTTTTTCATTTTTAGAAGTTTGTTTTTAAATATATTTTTCGAGGTGCCTGGGTGGCTCAGTCAGTGAAGCATCGGACTCTCGATCTCAGCTCAGGTCTTGATCTCAGGGTCATGAGTTCAAGCCTCACATTGGGCTCCACGCCCAGTAGGGAGCCCATTTAAAAATATATACAATTATGTGTATAATTATACATATATGTATTTTCCTCTGCTCATATTTTACACAAGATTTATTGAAATATAATTTCCTAGCACAAAATTCATCCTTTTAAAATGTGCGACTTAGTGGACTTTAGGATCTTCAGAGAGTCGTACAACCATGAGCATGTTTATCACCCCAAAAGGAACCTGGTACCCATAAGCAGTCACTCTCCTTTTTCTCCAGCCTCCAATCTCTGGCAATCCCAAATCTACTGTCTGTCCCTATGGATTTGCTAATTTTGGCTATTGTGCTGATATGGATCATATACTATGTGGCCTCTTGTGTCTACTGTCTCACACAGCAAAATGGTTTTACGGTTCATCCGTGTTGTAGCTTATATCCCTACTTCATTCCCTTTAGTGGCTAAATAATCTTCCATTGTATGGATAAGCCACATTTTGTTTATCTATCAGTTGATTGACATTTGGGCCACTTCCACTTTGGAGCTATGATGAATAATGCTATGAACATATAAACGTTTGTGCAGACGTGTTTTCGTTTCTCTTGGGTATATCCTAAGAAGTGGAATTGTAGGATCATATGGTAACAATCTTACCTTTTTGAGGAACCGTCAAACTGTTTTCATAGTGGCTGCATCATCTTAAATTCCCACCAGCAGTGTACAAAAGCCCCAATTTCTTCACATCCTTGCCAACAATTATTGTTCATCTTTTTTTTAATTATACCATCCTAGTGGATGTGGAGACAGTCCCTGTTCATATTTAAGCTTTCCTCTATGTATCTAGCAGAGCTATTTTGTATTCGGTGCTTGATAACACTAACGTATAACATCTTTGAACTGATTTCCACTCTTGTCATTTCTGCCGGTGCCTGCTCATGGTTTTGTAATTTGTTTTCTTTTATCTAAGCTTTTCATTGTTTGAGGGGGACTTTACGTTGGAAATCACTGAAGCCTAGGATGGAAGTGGACCCTTCAAAAGGATTTCTGGTTGCCTCATACAAGCATTAACAGAAAAATGTTAAACTGAATCCTCAGCTTGGACTTTTAAGACCACTCAGGTAGAATGAATGTATTTATTTATTTATTTATTTATTTATTTATTTATTTATTTATTTTAAATATTTTATTTATTTATTTGATAGATCTCAAGCAGGGGAAAGGGCAGAGGGAGAAGCAGGTTCCCCGCTGAGCAGGGACCCCAGTGCAGGGTTTGATCCTAGGACCCTAGGATCATGACCTCAGTTGGAGTCACACACTTAACAGACTGAACCACCCAGGCAACCCAGGTAAGATGAATTTAGACTTTACAAAAGCTCACATGAAAATTAGTTTATCAAGTCTCAGAAAACAAAACAAAACAAAACAAAACAAAACAAAACAAAACAAAACAAAAAACCTTGATTCACTGCCAAGGTTTGAACAGGTTAGTTTTCTTCCAGTCTTCAGAGTGGGAGAGTTGTGATTATTTTCCACCCTCCCAACTGCACTGTGGGAATAGTCCTTTGGGGTCTTCACTTTGACCAGGCCCCAAAGCTCAGTGTGATGGTGAATTTGATGTGCTAGCTTAGTGTCTTATCTGCCACAGTGTCAGATATTTGGTCGAACACATCTGGATGTTACTATAAAGGTATTTTTCAGATGAGATTAACATTTTAAATCAGTAGATTTTGAATAAAAATTATTCTCCGTAAGGCGGGTGGGCCTCACTCAATCAGTTACAGGTTTTAAGAGAAAATAGACCAAGGTCCCCTAAGAAAGAGGTAATTTTCCCAGCAGACTGCCTTCAGATACAAGCTACATCATTGGCTCTTCCTTGGTCTATGGCCTCCTGCCTACCCTACAGATTCTGAATTTGCCAGCCTTCATAACATGTGAGTTGGTTCTTTTTTATTTTTTAAAGATTTATTTATTTATTTATTTATTTATTTATTTATTTATTTATTTAAGAGAGAGAGAGAGAGAGAGAGAGTGCATGAGCAAGGGAAGCGGGAGAGGGACAGAGAGAAGCAGACTCCCCACTGAGCGCAAAGCCAGACATGGGGCTCAATCTGAGGACTCTGGGATCATGATCTGAGCCGAAACCAAGAGTCAGATTCTTACCCAACTGAGCCACCCAGGTGCCCCTGAAACATCACTTCTAAAGGAGGTATTGGTTGTATGAGGTTTTAAAGCCTCCAACTCAGGGGTCCAGGAAATAGAATTTATTTATTATTGATGACCTTAACTTAGTCTCCATTTCTAGCCACATTCTGTATGATGGCAGGAAACTGAATCTTGATCCATTCTAAGGATTCTCAGGACATTTAGATTTGAAGATAGATGTTTTTCTTCCACTTACTTCCTAGATATCCAGCATCTTATTCCAGGTGGCATTTGCGGAAATTTCCAGGAATGGAGGGAAGGTATGGAATTGCTTGTGTGCACATGGAATTGGAGACAACTGTTACTTAGATGTAGTTGGATCTGTTTGCTGCTCAGCTCTCACCGGTTGTCCACATCGGCAGGTTCTGAGGTGTACACATTCCCACCCTGTCTCTAGCCAGTGTGGCCCATGCTGCTGTGCCGTCCCATTTGCTCTTCTTAGGAATGAACTTCTATATCCATGCTCACGACTCTCCATAGCAGCAGGAAACTCAGATTTTCTCAGTCCCATTCTGCCAAAACCCAAAACCACTATACCACCATCCCAAGTGGGCAGGTATTTAAAATATAATACAAAACGTGGGCAAAACTAAAAACAATAATACTAAGTTTGGGTGAAAATGGAAGTACAAGGGGATACTGTTGGCACATTTTTTCCTCTCCAACTCCTCTTCCCACTACACATACCATCTATCATATATATATTTCATGTTAGTTTTCTTACATCTCCCACAATTTGCATCACATAAAACACAGACATCTCCTTATCAAGAAAAAGATGTATGGGGCACCTGGGTGGCTCAGTCGGTTGAGCGTCTGCCTTCAGCTCAGGTCATGATCCCAGGGTCCTGGGATTGGCCCTGCATTGGGGCCCCTGCTCAGCAGGAAGCCTGCTTCTCCCTCTCCCTCTGCCTGCCGCTCCCCCTGCTTGTGCCCTCTCTCTGTGTGTAGCAAATGAATAAATAAAAAATAAAATCTTTAAAAAAAAATGAAAGAGGGTGTTATGCTATATGTTGGCAAATCGAAAATATATATATAAAAAAGAAGTATATATATATATATATATATATATATATATATATATATATACTTGGTAAATATGGAGTCTACCTGGCTCCAAGTTCTTGTCCCAAATAATTATTAAAGTTATTTGCTTTTTGTCTTAAAAAAAAATAAAAAGTATGTTTTCATCACAGGTATGCTCCCATTGCCTTACACGAGGGCTGGTAGAAAAAATATCACTACAAAAAGCACAAATTAGGGGTACCTGTGTGGCTCAGTGGTTGAGCATCTGCCTTCGGCTCAGGTTGTGATCCCGGGGCCCTGGGATCGAATCCCACATCAGGCTCCCCGCAGGGAGCTTGCTTCTCCCCTGCCTATGCCTCTGCCTCTCTCTCTGTGTCTCTCATGAATAAATAAATAAAATATTGTTTTTTTTAAAGAAGAAATTAGAGGTGATAACTTAAAGTATAGCCTCCCTAAGTGGACCTGTACTTTCAACTAGGAGCCTGTGCAGACCTCAAAGACAGTAGACATGCCTCGAACATAAATTGAATTTCAAAAAGGAAAAATTCAGCATCTACCTCTAAGTCTTTCATTCAGTTTCCCTAAATTCCCTAACTCATCTGCACTGGACAAACCCTTTGCCTCATTCTTCTAGGTTCCTGGGTCATCTGCGTCTCCTCTTCTGTTACGGCACCGTCTATGCCTTTGTTCTAACAAATCTGTCCAACTTCCCTGCTTATCACTTGGTTATATTTAATTTCTATGGTTTTTCACAATGAACTCACCTTGGGAAACAGCTTTCCTAGGATTCCCCTTCTCATGCTTAGAAGCAATCACCACCCAGACCATCTATTTCCAGTGGAACTCAGAAGTTATAAAATAATGATTTTTAAAATTGATAACATCTATCAGGCACTTATTACATGAGAGGAGCTATTAAGCACTTTGTATGAAATGATAAGGGGGCAAAGGGAAAAGGCACCGGCCAATTGCATAAAAGGGGCCTGGAGCTTGGAAAGGACATTTGTCCTTTCTATGGCTCTTTCTTCTCATCATGTTCTGAGGGACATGAAACCGTGCATGGAATAGCCTCTACTGCTGTCAGAGCTGATGGGTGGGTAACAGTGAAAGCAGGAGAGGCCCCTGCGTGGCTCAGTTGGTTAAGCATCTACCTCCGGCTCAGATCATGTTCCCAGGGTCCTGGGATCGAGTCCTGCGCTGGGCTCCCTGCTCAGCGGAGAGCCTGCTTCTCCCTCTGCCCCTGCCTATGCTCTTTCTCTCAAACAAATAAATAATCTTAAAAAAAAAAAAAAAAGAGTGAAGACAGAGAATGGGAAGATCAAATAGTCATGCGGAGATATCACATACTTTTGCATGCTTTCTGGAAGACTACCGGAGATCCTTTTTACATACTGTTCTTCTCAAAAGATCTACTTAAAATACTTACATTGTAAAGATTATATCAACTGTCTTAACTTTGGCTCAAAGCAGCATCACACAAGAGGAATGCAAAGAAAATACAACATTATATGTATCCATCAGACCAAAGAGCCTTGTTCAAGATATTTCCAGCCAAGAGCCTGGCAAGATTCATTGACCACCAAACTTGAAAATCCCGAAGGTGAATGTGGAATTAAAAAAAAAAAAAAAAGATTTTGGCAATTATTTATGAAATAAAAGAAATCCCAATTGTATAAAATATATGTATGAGAGGAAAACTGGAAGGAAATTTGCCAAGGTAAATAGTTGTTGGCTCTAGGTGTTGTTACAGGTAATTTTGTCACCTTCTTTTAAATATGGTGACACAGTGTAATGTAATGAGTAGAATGGAGCCCGGCCGACGTGGCGTTACTACTATGCCCACCGGGGAAGACACTTAACTTCTCTGAGCCTGACTTTTTCCACATGAAATATAGGAATAATAATGACAAGGTTGATACCTGGATTCAACGATGTGAAGTGCGTGCCATAAAAAGTAAGTAGAAATTATTTATTATAAGAACAGTACTGCATTTGGGTGGTTGTTCCTTTTTGCTTTCGTTTTTTTTTTTTTTTTTAATTTATGATAGTCACAGAGAGAGAGAGAGAGAGAGGCAGAGACACAGGCGGAGGGAGAAGCAGGCTCCATGCACCGGGAGCCCGACGTGGGATTCGATCCCAGGTCTCCAGGATCGCACCCTGGGCCAAAGGCAGGCGCCAAACCGCTGCGCCACCCAGGGATCCCTGCTTTCGTTTTTCTATTTTATTTTTTTTAATTTTTTTCCAGAGTTCTTAATTCTTTTTTTTATTTTTTTTAACTAATTTTTATTGGTGTTCAATTTACCAACATACAGAAAAACACCCAGTGCTCATCCCGTCAAGTGTCCCCCTCAGTGCCCGTCACCCATTCCCCTCCAACACCCGCCCTCCTCCCCTTCCACCACCCCTAGTTCGTTTCCCCGAGTTAGGAGTCTTTATGTTCTGTCTCCCTTCCTGATATTTCCCAACATTTCTTTTCCCTTCCTTTATATTCCCTTTCACTATTTTTTATATTCCCCAAATGAATGAGAACATACACTGTTTGTCCTTCTCCGATTGACTTATTTCACTCAGCATAATACCCTCCAGTTCCATCCACGTTGAAGCAAATGGTGGGTATTTGTCGTTTCTAATTGCTGAGTAATATTCCATTGTACACATAAACCACATCTTCTTTATCCATCATCTTTCGATGGACACCGAGGCTCCTTCCACAGTTTGGCTATTGTGGCCATTGCTGATAGAAACATCGGGGTGCAGGTGTCCCGACATTTCATTGCATCTGAATCTTTGGGGTAAATCCCCAACAGTGCAATTGCTGGGTCGTAGGGCAGGTCTATTTTTAACTCTTTGAGGAACCTCCACACAGTTTTCCAGAGTGGCTGCACCAGGTCACATTCCCACCAACAGTGTAAGAGGGTTCCTTTTTCTCCGCATCCTCTCCAACATTTGTTGTTTCCTGCCTTGTTAATTTTCCCCATTCTCACTGGGGTGAGGTGGTATCTCATTGTGGTTTTGATTTGTATTTCCCTGATGGCAAGTGATGCAGAGCATTTTCTCATGTGCATGTTGGCCATGTCTATGTCTTCCTCTGTGAGATTTCTCTTCATGTCTTTTGCCCATTTCATGATTGGATTGTTTGTTTCTTTGGTGTTGAGTTTAATAAGTTCTTTATAGATTTTGGAAACTAGCCCTTTATCTGATATGTCATTTGCAAATATCTTCTCCCATTCTGTAGGTTGTCTTTTAGTTTTGTTGACTGTATCCTTTGCTGTGCAAAAGCTTCTTATCTTGATGAAGTCCCAATAGTTCATTTTTTTTATAAATTTATTTTTTATTGGTGTTCAATTTGTCAACATATAGAATAACACCCAGTGCTCATCCCATCAAGTGCCCACCTCAGTGCCCTTTACCGAGTCACCCCCACCCCCCGCACACCTTCCCTTCCACCACCCCTAGTTCATTTCCCGGAGTTAGGAGTCTTTCATGTTCTGTCTCCCTCACTGATATTTTCCACTCCTTTTTTCTCCTTTGCCCTTTATTCCCTTTCACTATTTTTTATATTCCCCAAATGAGTGAGACCATGTAATGTTTGTCCTTCTCCGATTGACTTACTTCACTCAGCATAATACCCTCCAGTTCCATCCACGTCGAAGCAAATGGTGGGCATTTGTCGTTTCTAATGGCTGAGGAATATTCCATCGTATACATAGACCACAGCTTCTGTATCCATTCATCTTTCGATGGACACCGAGGCTCCTTCCACAGTTTGGCTATTGTGGACATTGCTGCTAGAAACATCGGGGTGCAGGTGTCCTGGTGTTTCACTGCATCTGTATCTTTGGGGTAAATCCCCAGCAGGGCAATTGCTGGGTCGTAGGGCAGGTCTATTTTTAACTCTTTGAGGACCCTCCACACAGTTTTCCAGAGTGGCTGCACCAGGTCACATTCCCACCAACAGTGCAAGAGGGTTCCCTTTTCTCCACATCCTCTCCAACATGTGTTGTTTCCTGTCTTGTTAGTTTTCCCCATTCTCACTGGGGTGAGGTGGGATCTCATTGTGGTTTTGATGTGTATTTCCCTGATGGCAAGTGATGCAGAGCATTTTCTCATGTGCTTGTTGGCCATGTCCATGTCTTCCTCTGTGAGATTTCTCTTCATGTCTTTTGCCCATTTCATGATTGGATTGTTTGTTTCTTTGGTGTTGAGTTTAATAAGTTCTTTATAGATCTTGGAAACTAGCCCTTTATCTGATACGTCATTTGCAAATATCTTCTCCCATTCTGTAGGTTGTCTTTGAGTTTTGTTGACCATTTCTTTTGCTGTGCAAAAGCTTCTTATCTTGATGAAGTCCCAATAGTTCATTTTTGCTTTTGTTTCCCTTGCCTTCCTAGATGTATCTTGCAAGAAGTTGCTGTGACCAAGTTCAAAAAGGGTGTTGCCTGTGTTCTCCTCTAGGATTTTGACGGAATCTTGTCTCACATTTAGATCTTTCATCCATTTTGAGTTTATCTTTGTGTCTGGTGAAAGAGAGTGGTCTAGTTTCATTCTTCTGCACGTGGATGTCCAATTTTCCCAGCACCATTTATTGAAGAGACTGTCTTTTTTCCAATGAATAGTCTTTCCTCCTTTATCAAATATTAGTTGACCAGAAAGTTGAGGGTCCACTTCTGGATTCTCTATTCTGTTCCATTGATCTGTGTGTCTGTTTTTGTGCCAGGACCACACTGTCTTGATGACCACAGCTTTGTAGTACAACCTGAAATCTGGCATTGTGATGCCCCCAGCTATGGTTTTCTTTTTTAAAATTCCCCTGGCTATTCGGGGTCTTTTCTGATTCCACACAAATCTTAATTTGTTCCAACACTCTGAAGAAAATCCATGGTATTTTGATAGGGATTGCATTAAACGTGTAAATTGCCCTGGGTAACACTGACATTTTCACAATATTAATTCTGCCAATCCATGAGCATGGAATATTTTTCCATCTTTTTGTGTCTTCCTCAATTTCTTTCAGAAGTGTCCTATAGTTTTTAGGGTATAGATCCTTTACGTCTTTGGTTAGGTTTATTCCTAGGTATCTTATGCTTTTGGGTGAAATTGTAAATGGGATTGACTCCTTAATTTCTCTTCCTTCAGTCTCATTGTTAGTGTATAGAAATCATTTTTCTATTTTAATTATTACTTGAAACACTGCTTCTTCACTGTTTCCATAGCATTCAATAACCTTCTTATGAAAGTGGTATATTTAGCAGTTTTTCTCAGCACACGAAGGTTAACTGTGAATTCTTTTGGTCCATTAGAAATTCCCTTAATTTTGTGTTCATTACTGAAAAATAGTTTAGAAGTATGTGAAATTCTAGATCTGACTTTAACCTGCACTTGAAGATATCATTTTATTAACCTTGGGCTTTTGTCAGAACTGTTGACTGCGGTGAATCAAATTGTTGTTTTGCAAGTAACCCATCTGTTCTCTCTGGGTGTTTTTGAGATGATCAATTCTGCAGTTGTGTTTTTGTTTTTATGTATTTTAATTATTACTATTTCTTTTTTGAGAAACAGCGTGTGCAAGTGGGGTGGGGGATGGGAGAGGGAAATGAAGGGAGAGAAACTTAAGCAGGTTCCCCTTCCAGCATGGAGCCCAAGGCAGGGCTTGCTCTAAGGACCCTGAGATCATGCCCTGAGCAGAAATCAAGAGTCAGATGCTTAATGGACTGAGCCACCCAGGCGTCTGTGCACTTGTTTTCTTAAAGTGTGTGTGTGTGTGTGTGTGTGTGTGTGTGTGTGTGTACGCACACACATGTTAAACAAAATGTATACACAGAATTGCACAAATCTATACAGTCTAACCACCATTCAAGGCAAGAAATAGAGTCTTACTGACACCACATTAGCCTCCTGTCAATCCCTCTGCCCCAGGAGTAACCACTAACTTGACTTTCACAGTAACCATTTCCTGTTTTTTGACACTTTCAAATTAACATCCGATGATGGGTTATAACAGCCAATCCAAGCTTTGAAGCATCCTATTTAGCACAACTGTTGCACAGCAGAAACCGTAAGGTGGTTGTTTCTGGGAGGGCCGCTTGGTGGCTGAAAAGCTCTAAGAAGGACTTGTCACTGTGTGTCCTTATACCTTTCGGGATTTAATATCATTTGTATTTATGACCCCTTCAAAAAAAAAAGACAAATAAAAATACAAAAATAAAAGGGATGTCAAGGGTCAAGCACATGGAGAACAGCAAAATAAATGAATAAATAAATAAATAAATAAATAAATAAATAAATAAATAAAAAAATAAATAAACAAACAAATATACTTCCATGTAAATTAAAATATTTTGAGTTGTTACCTGGGAGCAAAAATTGGATAAAATATCAAAACAGCCTCTTAAAAGCATCAAACAGCTCATAAGGATATTGAGGAATCAATGGGGTCACATCTAGTAAAAGCAAAGAACCCCAGCAAGGAAACTCGGCACCCAACACCACTCTTTTGTCCTAGGAATATTTGCCAAACTTGAAGAAAAAAATGTAAAAAAAAGAAAAAAGAAGAAAATGTGATACACAGAACTCTGGCAGCCTCGTGGGGCTTTAACAAGGCAGGAGTCCATTCCCGCTACCCTATCCAACAAAGCAATTCTCAAATACCACCCCCTTCTCTAAGGAGGAACCCTGATGGGCTGCACTGCTCGTACACAGGCCCTGGCCCAGGTCTGCAGCAGTTTCCAGCCCCCTGATTTATTCAGAAAACCTCAACGCTTGAATTTAAATTCAGGAGCTCCAAGACCACGTGTGCCCCCAGGCACCTGTCAGAAGCAAAGGAAATCCCCCGTGAAGGAAAATACCACCATCCCAGGCCTTTGCTCTAGATCCTATGATAGGTGGCAAGTGGCAGGGCTGTGATTTTATATCAAGTTCTTTGAACCCTAGAGCCTACGTTCTTCTTAAACTTCACTGAACTGCCATGGGAAAAATTAAGCAGTGGGAAAGCAGGTCACCTAATCCAAAGTTAGGAGCTGTTTGGATCCTCCCTCTGCCTATGTCTCTGCTTCTCTCTCTCATGAATAAATAAAATCTTTTTTAAAAAATGGCAAAAGTGGGCAACCCGGGTGGCTCAGCGGTTTAGCACCACCTTCAGCCCAGGTCGTGATCCTGGAGATCCGGGATGGAGTCCCACATGGGGCTCCCTGCATGGAGCCTGCTTCTCCCTCTGCCTGTGTCTCTGCCTCTCTCTTTCTCTGTCTCTCATAAATAAATAAATGACATCTTTAAAAAAAATTTAAAAATAATTTAAAAAATGGCAAAAGCGATGAGCCAGCACTGCAGACCCCTCTCCAAAGACAAGCACACTTTTTTCATGGAAAGGGTCTAGTCCTTTAATTTGGGGAGAGCTTTAATTTTGGGAGAACAAGCTGAAACCTGCTGCTAGTATCTACCCACTTACCTGGTCTTCTAGGTTCGCAAGTTCCAATCTATCTCCACTGACAGCCGTGTGTATGTTTAAAAACGGTTTTGAGGTCACACACACACCACACACCCCCTACTTTCCTTCTCTGGGCCAAGCAGCCTTTTGTCTTTCAGTGACAACTCAAAGGATTCCTTTTCAGTCCTCCCGCATTAGACAAGTCATGGGTGTGGATGGTTCACGCTCTCTGTCCTTGGTGAGATGGCATCTGGGACTAAACCTGATGGTCCAGGCATGGTTTAATAAGCACAGGGTCGGGACGCTTGGGTGGCTCAGCGGTTGAGCGTCTCCCTTCAGCTCAGGGCGTGATCCCAGGGTCCTGAGATCGAGTCCCCGACTGGGCTCCCCGGTGGGAGCCTGCTTCTCCCTCTGCCTACGTCCTTGTCTCTGTTTCTCACGAATAAATACAATCTTTAAAAATAAATAAAATAAAAAGCACAGGGTCAAGTGAGACTATCAACCCACCACGCCACAGACTTAAAACCCAACTTCTACAGTATAAAAAACCCTGCATTACAGCAGTACAACTAGGAACACTTTCTTGAGGAGGCATCTGGGTGAGAGCGGTCTATATTTTTCACTATGTGTCACAACTCCCCAGGCTCTAGCCAAACTGGTCTTTGGTTCTTCAAACAAGCCACAAGCCTTCTCTTCTCAGGGTGTTTGTTTGCTCTACTGAAAAAGCTCCCTGCCTCCCCCAACCCCCCTGACTCCCTCTGCCTGGTTGGTTCCCACCGAGCTGGAACCCAGCTGAAGCCTCAGCAGCACATCCTTAGGGAAGCCCCATTAGGCTCCTCTGTTTCAGGTTCCCACCACCCTTGAAACCGTAGTTAAATAGCTATTTCTCTAATTACTCATTTAATGACTCTTCTTCGCTAAATAATAAACTCCGTAAAGGCAGGGACTAATGTCATAGCTTTTTTTCCCCCCACATTCCACTCCCACAAGGGCCCTGGCTATGGCACACTTCCTCTCCCTGCAACCTCTCAGCACTCTGATAGAAGCCCTGAGGGTCTCTCCTCTCCCACTTCCCTGTACTTACCCAGACCACTACTCCCCTCCTGCCTTTCCAGAGCACTTAGCCCCTTGGGCCTCCGGAGGCCTCCGGTGATCGGGCTTCTTAAACATACTGTCCGTTATCTCCCTAGCTCTGTGTCTAACCAGAGACCCCTCCTGGAGGCCATGGCCTCTTAGGGTTCAATGCAGTAGAAAAGGTCAGCTGGCTTGCCAAATCTAGGCAGTTTAAGTTGGCCCAAAATGTGCCACGACGCACTTGAGGTGACTCAAAGACATAAGACTTGTTGGTTGGAAAAGCCCTTATCAGAACATTTTAGTCTCCCTGGAATCCATCCCCCTTGCCCCACAACTGCCCATATTCTGTTATAAACAGAAAAAGAGAGGAGGTTGATTTCAGATGTAATTCTGGCAGCTTTTTTTTTCCCGACAGCTTTGTTCTGACTCTGCACAAGTTCACATCATCGTAAGCCCCTACAGGATCTCTAAGCTTCAATTCCTTGGTTCACAGAATTTATGTAACTGGGAGAGAACTATGTGTATGTCTAGAAAGTCATAAAAATATGGTATTTGGAGGAAAATATCTGAGCTCAGAATATTCAATTTGTAAAAGTGTGTAAGCAAGAGAACCTTCCCATCTTTGGAAGAAAATGTCAAATCGTGGTTCAGTCACAAGGACAAAAAGGGAAAAAAAATAAAACAGACTCAGAAGTTCCTTGTCCAAGTTTATTGCAATTGTTTGAATATTGTCCTTCAAAATGGTTACCGTGCAATGCCCTGCAATGCTCTTCGACACCCCTGGTCAGTATATTCCAACACGATCTTCACCCAAGGCGGGTATAAAATGGCTATACAGCAGGTGGCCTTCGGTACATTAGGTGTTGACCCTCTAGGTCGACACTGACCTATTAAAACTACACGTCTTTGGGAACACATTCTCAGAAGCCAAGAAGCCACAACTGTTCATTCTTTTCTCCATACAAAATGCCTCGTTAAGATACAGGTACCAGGTCTCTGGGATCCTAATGCGCCAGTGGAACAATTCTATTGAAAAAGGAAATGCAGATCTCATAGAACCTGCTCTTGGTAAACCTGTGCTGTGTCTCCCTTCTTTCTTGTCTACGCACTTAAAAAATGGTGCTCTTAACAACTAGGATTTGTTTTTTGTTCAGGAGCAATAAAGTTAAGCCTCTAATTTCTAGAACCTTCCTCCCCTCTTTGAGCAACCCTGGAGAATGGAAGAATTGCTGGTATATCATTCAGATTTTTTTCTAGGCACGATACTGATCTTACCTGCTTTAGGTGAGAGGTTGCATGACAAGTAGCGATAGGGCCCCTGTCCCTAATTTCTGGGCTTTACCCACTGAGGACAAGTCATGGTCCATTAGCAACAATCAACATCTGACTTTTAAGCCCGATGCTACATGGCATAACAGGGGGTATGTATGCTCCCTATCGCCCGCGGAAGGAGTGCTGGATCCAGGCCAGAATTCCTGAACACGCAACCATAATATTCCACTCGGCACTCAAATGCAAAATAGGTTGGGCAGCCAGCCTTTCGAGTCACTTATGTCAGCATTCAGAGGCGTCTGAATATACAGCCAGAATCCAGGGTCTGATTAAAAATACCCTGCTTCTGTAGTTCTCAGAAACCATTTTAGAAGCATGGAGATTATGTGTCTTCTATCACGGCAGTTCAATTAACGCCTTTGTTGTTTAGTTCAGGACAGAGCAGTTAACCAGATAGTATAGAAGGAAACTGAGGCCAGGCATCTCTTACGTTTATTGGAGAATTCTTAGTTGGGAGAGGAAAGATCACAGACAATTCATAAAAGATAAAAGAACAATTAATTGCAAATTATTACAAAGGTGATTTCTGAAATGTTTATTTTGAGCCACTGCAAAAACAAAATTATAGTGCATCCTGAAGTTCGTATTTTGGTAAATGAACATATTAAAGGACAGAAAAGCTTAAAAAAAAGTTACTGTTATACGAGATCTTAATGTAGTAATTCTGCACAAATAAACAGCTACAATTACCCAAAGCTGCTTTTGCTATATATATATATTAAACAAGAATGTGAATTACTTTAAACACTGCACAAGTAACCAAAGTTAGCAAATCCAGCAATATTAAAACCTGATATTAAATAGTATTCAAACATTACAACAAAAATAAAATAATGAACTTCTAGAACTACAATTCTACCCATGTGAAAGGAATGTACATGGATGGTAAAACAAAAAAATAAATAAATAAAGTGACAAGAGTGACCAACACTGCATCTCCATCTTCAGAGCAGGGATACAGTAAGTGAGTAAACGCGTGTGGGGTCTTTTGCTAAAAATGGGAAAAAATGCATTTCACTTGAAGGGTAATCACATAATTCCCACTGAAGCTCTAACTGTCTTGTGCTGGTGACAGGTGGGCAGGGCTTTATATGGAAAAGTATTTTCCCTATACCCTGAGTGTGGATGCATTAATATATTTTTTTTTAACTGTGGGAAGTTTCCTTTGAGAAATATAAAATTTAAAGCAACATACTGATGGGAAACTGACAGTGAATTATGAAAGCATACTATTAACTAAATAATTAACTAAGAAGATATCTCGAGTCTGATTTCTGATGATCAGTCGGGGTTAAGTTTTGCTTCTGGGAAATGTGCACTGATGTCAAAGCCACGTAGATAAACGGTCTTTCACTTTATACATGGTACATTTAATAAGTAATTAAATTCTCCTACCAGCAACATAAAACCCTTATTTAAGCAAAATGCAAGTATTATGAGTTGAATTAATTCACATCAAATATCTGAAAGGGTAAGTGGAACATTTTTCAAAGTATAAAGATGTTATCGCATGTATTCACTAAGTGAATACTCTCAAAGGTCTTATTACTCCATTAAATTCTATCAACCAACCCAATTGATATTTTAATTTTCCTCCGTGACTTAATCATTCATTTTGTATAAATCAAGAAATATCTTCAAAACCAACATTAATAATATCCAAAATATAAATGTAATTTAAACTTGCCTTGGGAAAAGAAGGCTATGAAAGAATTGCTACATTTCAGTCAAAAACAATGTTCTTAAAAAAAAAAAAAAAACCCTTATCATAGGCCTCATGTCATTCACTTTCTTTCCACAGATCCTTCAAGGGTTCTGAAGTTGATAAACAGAATTCAACTCAATGCATATCACAATTTTAAGAGTTCTGAATAAGACATGGTAATTTCATGAGGGCCGAAATGCACAGAATGGCAAGATTACCATGTTACAATATAAATATGTCAAGTAGATTAGTAATAAAATGAGACGGTGGGGGAGGAGGGCGGGGTGGTCCTCTCAACAAACAGGGCTGTTCTGAAGACCGAGCAACCGAACAGACATAAGATGTCTTTGGAATAATCACAAAGTGCCTTTAACGAAAGTAAGTTTAGAATGTCCTTGATTAAAAGATACTTCTCTCCATATAAGGAGCTTTGCTCACACTTCTTTTCACATCTGCCAATACTTAATATCGTTCTCTACACCCCTGCACTGCTACAAGGGTAGAGAGTTCCATTAGGGTTCTTACCGCACATGCTAACACCTACAGACTGGTCTGTCCTTCCGTGGTGGCTAAGTAAAGGAACCCTGACTCCAGCACAGCTCCAAGCAAATGCAGAGACAACAAGGATAGGAGGAAAATCTACTTCAAAATGATTATTACCATAAGAGATATAAAGATAAACATTTCCAAGCACAGGAAGTTTTACAAAACGAATATATTTTCACTTTAAGTTTAAAAGAAAGGCAGAACTCAATTTGCTGTTAATCAAACCCGTACGTGTATCGAAGTTACTAAACACAACTTGATAGTCATATACGTGTAAAAATGCAATCTAATCTAATAATCAGTTAATCCCTGTTATGATTAACAACCCAGCTCCCAGCGTTCATAAACCCAGCCCAGTGCTGCTGCATCTCAAGTTTGGAGAAGCTAAAGACAGAAACAGTTCCGGCTATACAGATTTCCTGCATTTCTCCACCATAAAAAATACTTGAAGAAACTTTAGGTGAGTTTATTTATAAAGCTTGCTCTATTTCTTTATTTTAAGTTGAGAAAAATCAAAGTTCACACTGTAACCTCAAAATATTTAAGTAGCTTTGGGCATTTTTCTTGAGCGAACTTTACTCTCTCGTTATAAAATACATTTCTCTCATAATTATTAATTCAAATTAATGTAAGTGCCCTTATTCCTTGCCCCTTGGTGGGTGCTATGTCTTCTACACTTTGTGCAGCTTCCAGAACTGTCAGTGCTCTGGGAAAAAAGAAAATGAAATGGAGCAAAACCAAAAGCCCCCAACGAAAAGTGATTTATTCTAGATTACAAAACACTAATGGAAGAACCAAAAATTCACACATGCATATCCTCACATACAAAACCAAGACACAATCTTGGTCCTCTATTCAAGTCAAGTGGCAGTTTCTGAAGACAAAGTAGTAGAAAACATGGAGCCCAGAAAAATCATGTCAGACGACTTTACAAAATAATGCAATTACTATTTTATCGCGGGAGGGGGTTATGGGAGTGAGAAGGTGCTGGGAGTCCCTTCTTTTTCTGGAAAAGGCTTATCCTTGCTAGGCAGAGAGTTTTGTGGATTTTTTTTTTTTCAAAAATCTGACCATGAAAATCATTACTGGGCTTCTCTGGATGCATTTCCATATCAACATTAATTTTTAAAATTTTAACATGTTTTGTTATTTATTTTCATTTATAAGTTAGGGGCCCAAAGTTGCCAAAAAAAAAAAAAAAAAGAAAAGAAAGAAAGAAAGAAAAATTCTTACTGCACAACCTTTACAGACATTTTATTTTAAAGCATTTTTTAAATGTCAACAGAGGGTTTCTAACCAGGAAAACAGTAAAATAAAAAAAAAGGGCACAAACCCACTAGGCAAGGTTAAAGTCTCCCTTATCCACATACACACACACACAAACACATACTCATTTTCATGCCAGATGGATTGGCAACATTAGTAAATAATGTCATTCGATGAAAGGACGGGGAAACTATCATTTATGGTATTTATCGGAACCTAAAATACCAATGTTTCTAAGAAATTAAATAGTGCAAGGGATTCAAAAAGCTACCAAGAGCTGAGCTGTGGAAATAAAATTGACTTTTAAAAATAAGACAGAAATTCTATTGTGGGGGGGGGGGGGCGGGGACCATTAGCCTCAAAGCTCTTTTGTCAGATTAGTTCTCAATAGAACAGCATTTGTTTGTGAAGGAGCAAAACTCTTTGTCCCTGGACTCTGTCCTCAGCCACCTCAGTGTGGTTTGTAGCAGCACTATTCAGATGCAAGAAGACTGCTGTCGATGTCCCTGAAAACCTCATGGTCAGACTTTCCTTCAAATCAACGTTCTGAGGGTCTTAACACACTACGCATGTGCACAGAAGCATAATGAAGATAGTCTTTGACAGAAATTACAAAAGTATGAACTATATACAACGTGGGATGACTGAATGCGCTTAAAAAGCTTGATTTACTTCCCTCCCAGTTCACTGTAAATGTTAATATTCAAAGTTTACCCTATGCATCTTGATCTATTTCTTCCTCTCTCAAAACGATAAAATGTACTGGGGCTGGAAGTTTGTTCTACGCGTCTTCCAAGAGCCAATCAAACAGTGACTTGTGCCTCTCCTCCTGCACTTCATAGTACTGCAGCACAGCCTGCACGACGTCCCCCACCTTCCATCCCTTTTCTTGTAATCGTTTTGAGAGCTGGTAAGAAAGAAAGGCATGTCCAATGTTAGCCAAAGACAATCTCATAACAACAAAGTTTCCATTTTTATTTTTAGTATCAGATAACTATGAGATTCTTGCTGTCTGCAGTAAAATATTATCTCCCAGTTTTATAGCAAGGCCTCCTCTCCTAAATTACCACCCCTCTACACAAACTAAACATGCTTCCTTCCTGCCCTTGACAAATACATCTCCTCCAGGGAATGACACTTTGGGGCTGTTGGGAGACAGAACTCCACCAACCTCACCCACCAGATAGTCTGTGTGGGAGTGGAGTCGCCATCTCTACATGAAATTCTCGACCTAACTAAATACATCTGCCACACCCTTAATTAGGAACATAAAATAATAAAGATGTCAATCTTAGTAGAAGGATGTGGATTTTTCCTTCCACAACATGTAGTGTGGCTTTTTTCTGGAATACACACTCTGGCCTCAGTGGAAACATGGCTTTCTAAGTTAAGAAATGTTAATGTTTCAACAAAAAAACAACCAAAAAAAGTATATAAATATTGTGGTGATCATTTCACAATATAGACAAATATTGAATCATGCTGTACACCTGAAACTAATGTAATGTTATGCTTCAATAATACTTCATTTAAAAAAAAAAAAAGTAAATTTAAATACAGGTTTAAATAAATACATCGTCACCAGTATCAGAATATGTCTTCACTCATTTTGTTCTATTTAGTTCTGTAAAAACTACTTTAATTTTGTAATGTAAATATGCTTAGCCTTGTTAAATACAGCCTTATAGTGATATAGTTCACAGACCATATAATTCATCCATTTAAAGTGTACTTAGTCCATGGTTTTTAGTATAGTCACCGAGTTGGGTGCAACCATCACCACAATGACTGTTAGAACACGTTTGTCGCACCAAAAGGAAGCTCTACCCATTAGTGAACACTCCCCATGTCTCCCAAACAGAACTCTAGGCAAACGCTAATCTACTTCAGTCTCTACAGATGTGCCCATTTAGGCCATTTCGTGTAAATGTAATCATAAAATATATGATATGGTCTCTGGTGACCAGTTTCTTTCACTTAATGTGACTTGAAGTTTCCTCCATGGCGTAGCATGTATGCGCTTCCTTCCTTTTGGACAGATAATATTCCATTGCATAGATATACCACATTTTATTTATCCATTCTAGGATGTTTCCATTTCTGGCCTGGTAGGAATAATGGACATACATTTTCATTCCTCTTGGGTTTTGCTGGGTTATATGATAATGCCGGGTTTAACTTCTCGAGGAATTTTCAGAATGTCCTCCCTAGGTTACTTGGGGATGAGCGCCTAGCACCATCATGCTCACGCTCAGCTCTGCCCACGGTCTTCCTTAGCCCTCACTTTATTTAAGACTAAATGACTTGAAAATATCTGCTTCCCTCCAGTGGGTTCTCACACCTTTCCTATCTACTCCTTCTTGACAATTTATTTCCTGAGGATCGCTTTGTCTTATCTTCTCCTTCTGCCCCAAACCAGAAACCTAACCTAGAAAAATCCAAAAGTCCAAGAAAAAACAAACAATAAAATACCAACAAAAGGTCATTTTTACTGAATATCTCTTTCACACACTTCTTTAAACTATATCTTTGTAAATTCTGAACCAGGAATCAAGAGTAACTGGACTGCTCCCTTTTTGTTATAGATCAATTTGCACTGGTTATTCATTAAACTATTTTATACCCTATAAGAAGATTAAATCAAAATTCTGATAAGGAAGATTCTGGGACAAAAACCTTAAGACTATATAAAATAAAAATCTTGACTAACAACATGCTTGGCACACAGTTAAGTTCTTGATAAAAATACCCAATTAGTGTACTGAATCTGAACATTGCATTATTAAGAACCCCATGGCCCCTTATAAGATGTTTAAACCTTCACTGGCTTTTTGAAGCATGTTAGCTTCTCCCACTAATACAACTGGATTAACAGAGTAGGAGACATACTAATTGCCAGGCATAATTATGAATCAATTTAAAACAAAGAATAACTCAATCTTTTCATATGAATACATGGTTATTAATGGCACCTAACTCTGAGTGCTTAGGATGTGTCAGGCGCTAGAGCAAGCATATTTTTTTTTTTACAGTATTGTGTTTAATCCTCATAAACCTCTGTAAGGTAACCTCTCATTTTCATAGTGCGGATAAGGAAACCTCGAGCGTGCCCAAGGTTACACTACCAGAGAGGCAGGGCTAACATCTGGACCCACTATGCGACTCTAGCACACAAGCACGGACCCACTATGCAATCAAGGGGCGTCTGGCTAGGTCACCCATGGGATACAGAACACCGAAGATGGGTAAGCATGGCCTTACAACCACCCTGCACAGCAGGTGCTTACTTGTATGAACTCCTTCTTTGCAGAGTCATGAAGATAAAGTTCTGTCACTTCAGCCTCAGAAGCCACGAGCCACTGAAGAATAATCCTTAGCTGGGGATCCACTGTGCAAGGCTCCATGTCGATATTGGTAATGAGCAGAATCTTTCTGTCTGGCCCCAAACCTAGTATTTACATTTGAACGACATAAAGTGAAACTCATCAATTCAACTCTCAATACTCTGGTTCCCATGGGTAGAGAAATATTTTCCATTTCTTAAGATTCCAATGAATGCTAGGAAAAAAAAAATCTGTCTTCCCTCATCCTCAGCTTAACATCAACCAAAACATTTATTTCAAAGGGCAAAATAAAGCTACAACAAAGGAATAACGCTGATCATCTATCTACTGAGAGCACAAATACAAAACTCTATTTTGAGGCATTGAATTCAAGTACTATAAATGCCATAGATTTGTGTCAAAATACAATCTACAGGTAAAGAAAAGAGGAAACAAAACTATAAAGCTAAAACAAAACTATAAACCATCAAAATCGAAATCTCAAATAGAAATCTCATATAAAGAAATATATTGAATGGACTTTGAGAAAGCTTCTTGAATTAAGTAACAGAAGCAACACACACTTGTACAGGGCATATTGCATCCTAGGTAGCGTTCTAGTTCTTCCTATATACAAACTCCTGGAACCCTCACACCCATCTTACGAAGTGAGAACTACCATCTCCATCTTACAGGTGAGGAATGTGAGGCAGAGAGAGATCCGGAGTCTTACAATGGGGAAGTGGTTGAGCCAGAACATGAACATAACAGTCTGGCTCCATGCTCTCAACCACTTCATTTTTTAGGTAAAGGATGGGGGGAAATGTCACATGCAGCCACTTACATCCCAAAAGGCAGACCAGGGAATTTTCTGGCACACCTCTTTGTAAATAAGCTATTACTCACAAGTTTCTCTTTTTTATGAAAATTATGTTCTCAACATAAAGAAGGATGAATCGCTGTTGGCTATAAAACTAATGACCCCATAGACCCCTATCATCACTCCTGCTTAAAGAGGGCTGAGCTAAAAGCAGAGCTCACACAAGTAAGTGCCTTCCCACACTGAGGTGAACAGTGGGCATGCTGGCAGACGTCACGTCAGTTTGTGCCAGTCATGGAAATTTGTTGGTGACCGTCCCTGATTCTTTTTTAAAGTTTGCAGGGCATTCTAGACTACTAATAATCATTTTTAGGATTTGTGTTGGTCCTTAATGTTTTCACTTAGACAACAGATCTGTGTCATTCTCTTAAGATAAAAAAAAGTACTGCCTTTTTCCTCCTCTCCCCTCAATGACTCTCAATCAAAAATGGGTCTAGTACACCATGATATCATGATACCAGACATGACACAACTTTCCTAGACAAAGTCAACATATTTTTAAGTCAACAAAATAAAGCAAATATTACCTAGCCTATCTGTATCTCTAAAAATATTGACCTATCCGTATGTCATATCCAATGACAAAAACTTACTTCTAGAAGCCCTTTCTGAAGAATGTCTACTTAAAAACAGAATGTCTAACTTAGCAGAAGCACTGGGACTAAAAAATAATCACCTCAAGTCTGAGGATTTTAGCTCAAAAATGGGTACATGACTTCCCTAAATAAGAAAGGCGTAACTGGAGATAAAATTAACTGGACACTCAGGTGTTAATAAAGTACATTTCAAGAATTCATTTAGGCATTTTTCTCAGTTTGCCCTACTTCTAAGGAAATGATGAAAAAAAGCACTAGCTCAAAAACAAATATCTCAAACACTATAAATATTTTTAGGTGCTGCTCTATAGAAGACATTATTGGTATTTTCATAATTTAAAAAAATAAGCCATCGAAATAAACCAGCTAAATGAAAATTCAGCTTCAATATGGAAAGTTTCTACATTCACTCAGATACTCTAATATTGGAATTAAGGATTACAAATCATGGTCCAGAACTCTGTTACCAATGGCATCTGGTATTTAGATATTTGGAACTGTGTTCATCAAAGGAAGAACTGAATATTTTCTTCAAATATGTCTATTTGTGAATTCAGGAATAGGACTGAGAGAGGGAAGAATGTATTTTAAAATATCTCTTAATTTTTACCTTCTGATTTATGTAAGATCAACATTAAACACTAATTTAAGAAGTTACTAGTTTGGAAGGATAAAACTAGAGCATATGCCATAATTTTAATAAATTATATATTATAATGTAAGGGTTTTATGTTTTAAAAGATAATTACACAGAGAGAGATTATCATAAATTTCCCTCTCAAATAACTGAATAATTCTTTTTAAGTAATTCAGTTTTCACACCAATGGGTACACTTCATTAGTTTAGCAATCAAATGGTACAAATGGTTCAACAAAGGACCTGTCGCCAGATACATTAGTTCAGGACTGTTGTGATTTGCAAATACCCTAATTTGTAATAACCTGGAGGCCCATGGATGAAAACGCAAAGTGAAGACTCTTCTAGGAAACCTTATACAAAAAAACATGCAAACACTTTGAAAAACAGTCAATTACCTTCTCCATCATCCTCAGGATCTTCATCTTTATCATCTGGCTCATCACTTTTCAAATAAAAGAGCAGAAGCAGTTAAAAGAAAAAAAAAGCTTTAATTAATAATGGTACTAAAATCAATTCTTAAAACATGGAAAAGAATGTTACAATATGATATATGACATTTAAAAAGGTAAGAAATGACAATTTAAAAGGAAGCTTTGCTTCTCACACCATTTCACGTTAAAATCTGAATTGTAAACAAAGCCTAGACAGGTAGGTCATCAGTAACCAAGAAGGCCTACCTTACCGAGATACAGAACACCAAGTAATTTCATGATCAAATTTGATTTCAAATAATTTAAAGCTAAAATAGTCTACTAATTTGGTGTTGGATAACACAGCATTTGAATTATCATAGAATGCCATGAATATTTATTAATGCCTCTGCTGATGTCATGTACATATTTTTAACGGTAAATTTTTTTCCTATGCTTTCCTTAAATATGAAGTAAAATTACATACAAAAACAAATAAAACAACAGCAAAAACCAGAAATCCTGTAGGAAGCAAGCTCTTTTTAATGAAATAGTAATTGGTAGGATGAAAAATAGCAGGCGGAGCACTACATGCATAGATGTAACACATTTTGCAATTAGAGGTCAGTTGTATCTTAGCATAATTGAATTTTGTCATTAGATGTAAATTATCAAGCAGGATCACGTCCAAACACAGGAGGAAAAAGCAGGTTGATACATACTGGCATTGTAACCCACGATCTTTTCAGAGTATGACATCATGCATTAGTGTGAAAGACTCATCAGTTTTTAAGTTTCTGGACCGGACCAACCTGTCTGATGTTGGAAAGGATAAATTGTCCTCATACAAATCTCCTTCTAAACCAAGACTGCTCCAGCTACTGCTGTTACCATTACTGCCAGAAGAAGAAAAGAACAGAGCTGAACCAGAAAATGAATAGTAAAGACGACCTTGGTTTTCCTTGGAACAGCTTCTGTCAGCGGTAAGTGGGAGGTTCGGGTGGGAGCTGCCCCCGGGGAGGGGGGCATCTGTGGAGGCAGAAACCATCACGGCTCCCAGATGGATTCGGGCGTTTGGGAGTTTTCTTATTTGGCCTCCACACATCAGGAAAAATAGTCTAAATTTCTATTTATTTCACGTATGGACACAACAGAATGACTTTTAGGACAGTGGATGAATGCCTCAAGAAGTTTCATGATTAAATTCATGTTTAGGCAAATCTTAGGCTATAATTTGTAAGAAGCCAAAACTCTTCAGTTTGGGTAAAATTAAAAAAAAAAAAATCACAGGTTACTGTTAACATTCTCTCAGCTCTTTAGACAGATGGATTTAGGGGGTGGTACTGAAATAACAGGCACCAAAACATAATCCCAAATAGACCTTTTCTAACTACTTGGAAAAAAGATGTTTTCTGATTTCAAAATACCCTTATTATGTCAATTACCTTCATTTCATACATTATGTATAATTCAGTAGGTGGCAAATAACATCCATTTTCATCAGAATTTTGAGTAATCAAGGCTTAATCGAGCAATACACCTGTCTGGTGGGCCAGTCACTAATGCCACACAGACACCTTAAACTATCTAATCAAAAGAGGAAAGCAAACGATATCCTAACATTGCAGCAAAGCAATAAGAAACAATAAGCGACTGTGTTCAGAAACAATACTAAATTTAATTTTTCAGATTAAAACCTAAACATGCAACTTAAAATTCTAATCATTAAAATAATTAGTAAGCACATTAGTTCGCAGTGATAAGCAGCTTATGCTTCCCCACATTAGGCTAGGCAATTACAAAAATTAATATGTACACAAAACCAAAATTTTGGTTTTAAAAAGTGAATTAACACAAAATCATCTTCTGTGCATCAGTAAATGTTGACACAGTTACCAAAAAAGGGATGATTATTTAAAAATTCTAAAGAGTTTACAAGCAATTTCAATAATTTGCGTATCTGTATTTACTCTGACACCATCAAACGGTCACAAACCATACTGTATTAGAAAACTGAAGTTAAAACTGAGTAGTTTCTTTTCAACCTATGCTCAGACAAATATAACTCCATCATAAAACCCTGAAAGCAGCCAGAGTTTTGCCTATGTGGTCTGTCGTCAGACAAACCAAAGACGGAAAAACATGGAAATATAGAATGGAGAGGCAGCTGTGAGCCAAAGAGAAAGGGAAAACTGAAGATCTCAAACATTGCATTACCTCTAATATAGGAATGATTTTCTAAACAAAGGAAAATATTACAAAATTAAAATCCTTACCCATACTCTGACAACAATAATGATTCCTCCTTTTAATTAATCATCAAAATCCATCCCCTAAAGTTTAGGTGAACATGAAAAGAACGCCAAAAAAAATGTGAAGACTAAAAACTCAAACTCCCTCTATTTAACCTCATTCCCCCACCCCTCCTACCCCTCAAAGTGGGTCCGATTTAAAGTCAGTTATCTATGAAATGCCACCTTACTAGGGGGACTGTATAATTCTTCATCTAAGCAGGACACTTTGGGAAATGAAAGAAGTCACCATTAATAACTACACCAAAGCAACAGAAGCAAACCTGGCCTGTCCCGAGCAACCTAGGAGATACAATCATCTTCCATTAATCTGACATAAAACAACTGAATATCTTCACTTGACAGTGATATTTCATTTTTAAACACTGCCCTGCATCCATCATTTTCTTTTAAATCTTTTCCTATTTCCTATCTATTCCTATCTGTGTATTTTCCTTTCACATCTTTTCGTATTTCCTATGTCTAGAAGGGGTGTACCTCAAGCCAGTGGGGGCCAAAGGTTAAGATTCTTTTAATTTAAATTCAATTTGCCAACCTACAGTATAACACCCAGTGCTCATCCCATCAAGTGCCTGCCCTCCTCAGTGCCACTCAGTCACCCCAACCTCCCACCCTCCTCCCCTTCTGCAACCCTTTGTCTGTTTCCCAGAGTTAGGAGTCTCTCATGGTTTGTCTCCCTCTCTAATTGTTCCCCACTCAGTTTCCCTCCTTTTCCTTAATGGTCCCTTTCACTATTTCTTATGTTCTGCATATGAGTGAAACCAATTGGAGGCTCAGATTCTTTATTGTGGTTTTCAGCCACATGAAAACTACTGTCGATTTGGACATATCTCATAAATACTATCTCAAGAATTCCGCAAGCCCAGTCCCATCTCTTACCTAATCCACTACATAGCTTCTAAGAAATTCACAGCCCGTTTGCAGTACTTAAGAGACCCACATACACAAACCAAAGCCTCTTTCAGATCAAATAACTACACATTCCTCATAAGCACCTATGAAACTCTGAAATTATTATTTCTTTAACTGTTGCCCTCTACTAACCTTCCTACTTGGAGTAAAAAAGCACACGGAGTGTCTAAAACACTGAAGTCTTTTATCTCCTATCTGATCTCTGTACCAGAAAATTACAGTTCCTACAGATGTCATCAAAGACAAAACATGTGCAGCCATATCTTAAGTGTGGCCTCTGAAGCACCCGCAGTAAAATCATCTGAGATTCTTGGGACCTCCAATGACCTACTGAATCTTAATCTCTGGAAGGTGAGGCACTAGAAATTGTATGTTCAGCAATCACACTACCAACCCAGGATGAGCCCTACTTTTTCTTTGTGCTTGAACCTCGACAGCCACATAGCATAACTGTTCTTATTAAGACTGTAAACTACAGGTGTTTTTCAGACAAAATGCTATAAAGCCATGTTATTCCCCAGCCTGAATCCAGTTAATTTTCTGAACCAAATGCATTTACCATGTTAAACATAATTCTTTGAGTCTCAGCCTGATTCGGTCTTTTTGAAACTTGGTTCTGGTTAATGAGATGATCTTTTCATCTTTATTTTAAGTCATTCACAAGTAATGAGCACAGTATTCCCTTATCTGCAGAAAATGTGTTCCAAGGCTTGCAGTGGCTATCCATGAAACCATGGATAGTACTGAACCCTACACATACTATGTTTGCTTTACATACATACTGACATATGATGAAGTTTGTTTATTTATTTATTTATTTTAAAGATTTTATTTATTTAATCATGATAGATCCATAGGGAGAGAGGTAGAGAGGCACAGGCACAGGTAGAAGCAGGCTCTATGCAGGGAGTCCGATGCGGGACTCGATCCTGGGTCTCCAGGATCTGGCCCTGGGCTGAAGGCGGCGCTAAACCGCTGAGCCACCGGGCTGCCCTAAGATGACATTTAATTCATAAATTAGGCACAGTAAGAGGTTAACAACAAAAACTAAAAAGAGTAATTTTAACAGTATACTACAATAAAAATTACATGAATGTGGTCTGTCTCTCTCAAAACACCTTACTGCGTGTACTCACCAGCCTTGTGATGATGTGAGATGATAATCATCTGAGATGAGATGAGATGATGTGTGGTGAATGACACAGGACAATGACAATAGTGTTAGGCAATAAGTGGCCTTCTGACAACATATCAGGAGAATCATCTGCTTCTGGACCTCGACTGACCATGGGTAACTGAACCCACAGGAAAGCAAAACCACTGATGGCAATGGGCAGGATTCCTTATTTTCTATCATTAATAAAACGCTAAGAAGGACAGAACCAAGGACAGAGCCATCTAACCAGACAACATTCTGCACAAAGCTGTTCAGCTGGCTACAGAGGCCCTTGATGCCATGGGCCACTAACCCTAGTTCACCACTGCAACGCTAGGATTTCCTACGCAGCAATGTCGACCCTCACTGAAATCCTAGAAGCCTATGTTTCTCCAAGATGAGAGGAGAATTTCAGTCTTAACATTCTATTCCAGGTAGAGTTATGCAAAGGGCCAAATAATGTTTGGGATATGACCCCTACTTCCCACTACCAGTTTTAAAGGCTGCCTTCTTAGACCCAGATTTTTTTTTTAATATTTCATCTATTTATTCATGAGAGACACAGGGAGAGAGGCAGAGACATAGGCTGAGGGAAAAGCAGGCTCACTGTGGGGAACTGGATGCGGAACTCGATCCCAGGACCCCAGGATCATGCCCTGAGCTAAAGACAGGCGCTCAACCACTGAGCCACCCAGGCGTCCCTGACCCAGATTTTAAGATGTATTGGTGGTTTACATAGCATTTTAAGAAACTATGACAAAACAGATGTTTTATACAAATATTAATACTTACTGGTTAATCCAAGTATCAAACAAAATGCTCTGAGATGATGTGTTTTAGCAGGTGAGAAGCCATTTCCTTCCCTTCCTCCCCTCCTCCCACAGTCTTCTCACTTCCTCCTCTTTTTATGTCAATTCCAAGGGTTTTTGTTCAACTGAAGCCTCACAGGGTCCTTCTCACAGGCTGAAACTAGGACCTTTTCCTCTCCCTAGACTCAGCCCTGGATGGCATTTATTAATTCCAATTATCAATTAATGCAGATAAAAAAATTTATGGCATTTTATAGTTTAGTCAGGAATGCCTTTAGAGAGTCAAGAATGTAAGAAACAAATGTATCATAATTAATAAAATATGCTAAAGACTGTTACTACAGTCTTTAACTAAGACAAGTTATATACCAGGGAAATGCCTTCCGCTGTGCAATACCATATTTTTACAAGAAGTTTATGTATTTTCAAGTATAAATGCTCCCGGCCATTTTGTTCCTGGATAGCAGGGTAAATGAGGAATCCTCCCAAGAAAGATATTACTTTTACTAACAACAAGAAAATTACAGGGTCATTTAGATAACTTTTACAGATAACTGTCTTTTGTTTCAGCTTCTAAAGAAAAACATTTTTTGAAATGAGAAATACATTTTTTCCTCAAAAATCACGAAAGTCCAGGAAAATCCTAAGGGTATAAAATCAAACGAATGCAATATTTTTCACATCAGCTATTGTCACACCCAAAGAAAATTAGCTTAGCTAATCATGGTATCTAATAAATGTCAAAAACTATTAGAACTAAAAAAAAAAAAAAAACTATTAGAACTACATTATAGACCATAAAACACATTCTGAAAATAATGGCAAATTTCTAATTTTTAAACACCCCGTGTGAATATAATTCTGAGGTCTGAGGACCTAAACTATGCAATCACATGCACAAATTTAGTTACCTTTCACTTAGGTGATGAAAACTGCTACTTTCATCCTGGTGTTCATCTTCAAAACTTAAATTAGACCAGCTACCCGTGCTGTCATCACCAATACTGAGATTCATCTGCTGGCTGCCGAAAGACTCGGTTGACTGTAAGTCTTCTATTTCTTTTGGACTGAAAAACAGGAAGGAAGGAAGGAATGGGGGAGAAGGGAAAAAAATTTTCAATCCGAAATATTCAGATTCTGAGTTCTAAAGCTATCAATTTGATGATAAAGATGACAAAAACAAGAATCGATCTTTACAGCCACACCAGTGGCCCATTCAACCCTTTGTGTCTGCTAATAAAGAGACTCTGCAGGAAAGCAAAATACTTTCAAAATTAAATGAGCTATATCTATTATGGATCCATCCCAAATGCTCTGTTGATCTGAATTCTCTTTCAAGCAATTCATACTTTCAACTGGCACCACTGCAGAGGAGCGCACGTTCCTACATTGATCACCTACATTTTAAGACAGTACTTTGTACCGAGAGGAAGCTCTTTCTGGCTTGAAGAACAACAACAACAACAAAAATGTAGTTTGAGGAATTCTAGTACTGTCAATCGAGCCTCGAGTCAAACTAGCCAAATCTCTTTAAGATTCTGAGCACGGATCATAACAGTTCTCATTATTTTTTCCAATGAAAAGACATTTATATTTTTATCCCATCTCACGAGAAAGGCCACTGTTCAATTACTGCAATTGCCCCCTCTATATTTTATTCTCAACACAGCAGTTTAAAATGATATTTTTAAAGATGAAGAGGAAAAATGTTAGTCTTCTGATCAAAACCTTCTAACAGCTCCTCACCAATCAGAATGAGAGTCCAAATCCTTATAATACACTCGCTGGTATGACAGCCTCTCCTGGTCTCCATCTCTTCCCATCTATTAGTCTCCCAGCCCACTGACTTCAGGCACGTCTGCTTCTGTGCTGCTTCCCCAACATGCACAATCCTACCCCTTTGCCTGGAACCCTCTGCCCCAATTCCAGTGCGACTTATTCTCCCTTCACCTTTGGCTCTTTGCTCAAATGTTTATCAGTGTTGCTTCCCCCTCTGCCTATTCAAAACTGCAACCCGTGCCCACCTGCCACGCCACCCACCACCACCACCCTCGCCCCCATTCCCTTCCTTGGTTCAGTTTTCCTCCAAAGCACTTACCATTGTGTGATACACTTCGCTGTTTTACTTGTCTTATTCCACTGTAATGTAAGTTCTAGAGAACACATATTTTTTACTGGTTTTGCTTATTTTTGTATCCCCAGTGCCCAGAATAAATCCTGAACTGCCCCACTCTCCTCTGGGGCTATCCTTATTTTATATTTAAGATATAGCAACTGGAATTACATTGGACAGGCACGTTATAGTTTTGAGCCGTAACAGACCTCTACTTTCTTTTTTTAATTTTTTACATTTTTTTGGAATGTGCTGCAATCTAATGTTTTTTTTGGTTGAAATGACCCACTAAATGATGTCCAGAGAAGAGTTTTAATGACTACTGGGTTATTCTGGCTCAGAAATAATGGCTCACAATATAGTTTAGATGTTTGCTCTGCTAAAAATGCACTACCATGTAATTCCCCATTCGACACTCACATACCACCCACATACCACCCTTCTGTACATTTACAGCTTTGTGAAATATTTATGGTTATTTTCATGAATCAAACATTTACAAGAAAAGGGACACCAAATGACACCTTTAAAAATAATCCACTTGAATGAATCCCTCTAAAGTTTGAAAGGCAAACCATTTTAACTTCAGAAATAGAAAATGGGAAACAGTACATTGTACACACTAGAGTCAGCTTTTAATAATCAGCACTTATAGAACCCTATACAATTATTAAGAAGACAAAAGAGGAAAGAAATACAAAGTAATATTCTACTGGCCTTGATAAAAAGTTCGACTAGGGCAGCACTAGCTTCTAGGAATTAACTCGAGGGCTTACTTACTCACCCAAGGGAGCCAGAAGGGAAAGTAAAAATATTGAGCTATCGATAGCAATATTTTCCTCTCATCTAGGGTGGAGTCTCTTTTCCTACTAGAGCCTGGGGAGAGGCACAGGGAGAAACAGTTAAGATAGCCTGAGGTCAATCTTGTTTGAGGAGGGTTACTTCAGTTGTAGAAAAGCCTAGTCTACTACCTTATTCATTCACGTATTTATTAACCACTTACTATACGTCACCATATTAAAAACTGACAGGTAGTCATGAACAAAGGAAACGTGGGTCGAGGACAAAGGCTTGCAATTTTTACTGTAAAGGACCAAACAGGAAACACCCAACCATTGTTGGCCATCTCACTACTCCAACTATTCAACTCTGGCGTTAAAGCACAGAAGCAGCCACAGACAATACATAAATTAATGAGCCCAGCTGTGTTCCAGTATAACTTTATTTATGAACATTAAAATTTGAATTTCATCTAATTTTCACGTCACAAAATAGTATTATTTTATCAACCACGGAGGAAATGTAAAAACCATTCTTAGCTCACAGACAATTAAAAAAAAAAAAAGAAAAGAAAACAAGCAGTGGCCAGATTTGGCCTGAGAGTCAGTTTGCTAACCCCTGCTCTAGGAGAAAGGAAGCTGCCTGATTACAGAAAATAGAGACCTCCCTTCGTTCACCAGAAACATCACAACAAGATGCCACAGAACAACTGGATTCCAGGGTCCTGGCCAAACTGCATCTCCCTATTTTTTTTCCTTTTTTCTTTTTTTTGGGGGGGATGGGTATTTGTTTTTATTTAAGTTCAATTTGGCAACACATAGTGTAACACTCAGTGCTCATCCCATTAAGTGCCCTCCTAAGTGCCAGTCACCCGGTTACCCCAACCCTCCGCCCACCCCCACTTCCATAACCCTTTGTTTTTTCCCCCAGAGTTAGGAGTCTCTCATGATTTGTCTCCCTCTCTAATTTTTCCCACTTGGTTCCCCTTCTGTCCCTTATAACCTCTTTCACTATTTCTTATATTCCCTATATGTGCATCTCCCTATTTTAAGATGGCTAAGAAGAGAGGCAGTCCTTGCCATGGCTCTGACAAAAGCTACTAAAAATATATAAAAATTAAAAAAAAAAAATCTGAAGACTCATGTGATGCCATTAAATTCCACCTCAACTCTAGGAACTTTCTCTGTCCAGTGGGCCTAACAAAATCCTACAAACCAAGAACATAAGTTGGTCCTGATGCTTTCCAGGGAGGAAAAAAAGGCTAAAGGTGAAAAGTTTAATCACTATGGTGTTGGAATCACTGAGCACAAGGCACAGCTACTGAAGAACACAACATGCGAGGTCATCAGAAAGAGAACTGTCCCCTTAGACAGGCACCTACCCGGAGAAGTGAGAACAGTAACAGAAGTCTTCAGAGACTTCCAATTACTGCTTTTTAAAGCTTTCTTCCTTATAGCAGTTTCGTTAAATTATCCTCTTTATATGAAAACTTACCTTTGTGAGAGAAAGAAAACACTGCTTTAAAAAAAAAAAGAAATCTCGGAGACATTATCTATCACAGTGATACTCTGCATTTGTGGTCTACAACTCTCTGGCTTTTCTTCAATCCAGCTTTACCTACTTCACAGCTCTGTGAATGGGGGGTGGGGGGGTAAGGGGCAAGGTGACTATCCCTAAGCCTCCTCTTCTAGTTCAGGAAGTGATTAATACTTTCCCCCAAAGGGCGGTCAGGGGGATAATGAGACAACAGAGATGGAGAGTGACATACAGGATATGAAACACCACGCAAATGTAGTAGGGAAGATTTGTTAACTTAGGGTTCTGAACAGGACCTAAGACACATATGACTGAGTAACTTTTCATTTTATCATAAGACCCAAAGGAAATCTGAAACTCACCTGCTAACTGCGCGTCCAACATTCGTCATTGCCGATGTCATTATTTCTGTGGTCAGGCTCTCAACAAAGCTAATGCCATCTTGTCCGATTCCACTATCAGCCGCCAAGCTGGTATTGCTCAGCTCTCTCTCTGCATTTTCAATAGCTTCAGCAACTATCTTCTCAGCAAGCACTGTCTTCTTATCGAGACCAACATGAATTTGTGGGACATCAAGGTGAAAAATCCTAGACTCCTGACAGATGTTGCTAAGTTTCGAAACAGAAACCGGCTTACCGCTAGCAAGTGAATCCGGTCTAGAAATGTGCTGAGATGAATTCCCAGTACAATCGTGCAATTCTTTACGGTCACAGTATCTGCAAGCTTGACTTATGAGAGGTGACAACTTTTCCGCATAAGTGACCCTATCAGCTGCTTTCGTGGACTCAGACTCATGGAAAACTGCGGATCCTAAACTGAGCTCTAAAGTGTCATCCGCTACTTTTTTAGCATACTGCTCTATAGCTTGAACAACATTCTCTCCATGACCATATCCATTTAAGTTGCCTGTACTGTGATAAAATCTGTGATTTTGTGAGGGAGGCTGAAGAGACTGAAGAAATTCTGGCTCAATGTGAGACTTGGTATCTTCATCACATCCAGACTTTTCATAAAGGCAAGAATCTGTTAAGGATTTTGGCAAGCCAACCGCAGACGTTGTCAGCTCTTTTTTGACATCTCTTGTTATGCTGTGAGCTAAAGAGGTTGAATAATTATACAGTTCAGAGCACTCATTTTTATATGTATCCCGCGTCCATTCACAGGTTTGATTTTTACAAAGGTAACCTCCATTTCTTTTGCTTTGTCGTTCTTTATCTACTTCTTGGTGGTGTTCTTTATTTAGGAATATTAATAGTTCGTTCTTGGTTTTCACCTGTGAGCTTTGCAGGGGAAACATTTTTGAGCTGCACTTCATTTTGGTTGTCTTGGCAGCTTCTTGTAATCCTGATTTAACAGATCGATAAGCAAGTCTATTGGCATACTGGTCCATTATTAACTCACTATTGCCGCCTTCCTGTTTTAGCACTTGGATAATATGACCCGCATACTCGTCTGTGACGCTTTCACAGCTGGGATACTTATACGTCAGACCAGACATAAAAGGATTTGGTGGTAATGAAAGAATGAATGGATCTCCTTCTCGTGGGTATGCTACAGCCTCCATTTCCAACTTCTCTTCTGATCTATCATCTCGGCCACCATCAACGTAACAACTATTCTTCCTTTGCCTGAAAGGGATACAACTTCTAACTTTTGCTATTTTCTCAGCTTCTGTAATGACTTCTGCCGCCATATCACCTGCAAAATTGCGTAATGTTTGTAAATTTTCCTCTGAGCAATTTAAAACAGCAGGTGACACACTTCTTTGACTTTGTACATTTAAGCAAGGGCTTTTAACCCTGGGTTCTTGAATGACTTTATTATCTAAATGGGAAGCGGCCATTTCCGTTGCGAGAGAAATTATGTGGGTAGCTAATGATTCTGCAAATTGAACTTTTTTCCCTGGGTGCTCAGACTTTACATCCACTTCTGGGTGCTCTTCGTCTTCGCTACTTTCAACCTCTTCTGAAAGAGATCGCATGAGTTTCAACATGAACTCTTCTTTTTCTATAGTATTTTGTTCATTTTCAGACAAACTACCAACAGACGAGTTGTGAGGTGTAGAGGGTGGTGTAGCAGGTGCAAATTCTTTTGCTAATTCCCCCTTGAGCTTTTTGGTTAACTTCTTAATATCCCATTCAGAACTAGCCTGGGATGGCACTAGAGGAGTGGATGGAGGAGTGCCAGGTATTACATTTCCGTCTCTAATTTTCTGTTTATCTTCCACATGCAAACCATCTACACATGTAAGCACTGTGGAGGACAAAGTATGTGAATGAGGAAAAGGGTGTTCTTGCCCAAAAGCCAAGGGCTCAAGTGCTGTATTATTCAAATTATGTTTTTTCACAGATTTGTCCTTATTAGCAACTTCCTTCAAATCAGGTTTCTGACCTACAATTGTTGGACAAGGTGGTAGTGTCTCTAAAGAAAATCCGTGAGCTGATGAACCTTTACATTCTGGAACACAATTCTTTCCTACTGAAAGCAAACAGTGGGTTAAGTGATCTTGAGGATCAAGAAATCTGGGGCATTGTGACTCTTCTCTGGGAATAGGCAAGCCTTCCTTGTGTTCAGCACTTTTATCTACATTTGGAAGCACTGATTTGCTTTTATCTATGGAATGTTTAAGAATAGATTTAGATAACTGATCAGCAAACATGTCCTTATTGCTAGCTTCGCTCAGTTGCAGTGTTGCTTGGTCAGAGTGAAAAGCAAAGGGTTTTCCCTTTACTGCTGTAGTTACACAATCTGTGTGTTCATCAACTGTGTTCGTGCCTTTGAATGATGTCATTGACTCCAGCGTTTCATTTACAATCGTATGCACCATTGCTGTAGAAAAGTTGCTAATAATCACAGGATCACTTGGTAATTTTGAAGAGCTTTGCATTTCAATATCATCATTAGTTGGTTTAAAATCTTTCTGGCTACCTGGATTGTGGTCTGAGGGTAAACAAATATTTCTGAGACATGCTACTTCCTCTTCTTTGTTTTTTGTGGTAACATGTGTCTGGAGAGAATCACCATTCAAATTATTACCATCAGATGACTGAAGAGACTTTGCCTGATATGTATTAGATGAAATATGATATGGGAGAAGGGCATTTCCCGCCAAGGGCACTGGTATAGAAGTAACAACTCCAGAAGTACAAAACAAGGCCTGCTGTACTGTGTATTCCTTTTTATATTCCTGCATGGGTCTTGTTGCCATAACTGTCTGATTGTTAAAAGCAGGGGAAAACGTGGAGGTCTGTGTCAATGGCACTAAATTTTCTGTGCTCGCACACTTTAGGTTATCTGTAGAAACACTAACTGCTGCCTTGGTTGTGAATGTCACATCAACTTGTGAAAGCTCAATAAACGCTTCCTGTATTACAGACTCAGATAAGTCTTTTGCATATGACTTTACTACTCTGTCTTCACAGTCCAACGACCAACACTGTGGAGACGTGGGTGTTGGGGGATATGAAAACTGACACACTTCCATGATGCCTTCAAAAACAAGCTCTTCGGCAAGATCTGCAGCAAACCTAGCAACTGTGTTTGTGAATATCTGCTTCTTTACATACTGTAAATCCTGTAAAGCATTTGATAAAGCTTCGCTCACCAAAAAATTAGCCAGACTGCTAATGGCACGTTCTCTCAGTGAAAATGCACACTGCCTTCTCAGTTCATTAAATGCTATCTGAAAAATGGACGATGTCAATTTGATGGCTAAGTGGCACAACGCATTGGTACATGAAGAGACTCCTTTCTGTAAGTCTTTAAATGCACTGCCGAAACTTTTTTCCACAAGATCTGATGCAAATTTCTGAATACTATCTTTAATCATCAAGGATGTATTTTTAGATTTATTTTTTTGATCAAGGCTTCCATTCTTAAGAGCTATGGTTTTATTTTCTCCCTTTTTAATACTATGAATGTTTGAGGTTGCATGACTGTGCTGGGTATGAAGAACTGAGCCCAATACCTCACATGAAATGCTACTTGCATAATCCTCATAGGTGTAATAAACAGAATCATGATTTTCATGAATCTTATCTCCACCAGTATCTGTCTGGCAAAAACATTCAGCAGGAGTACAGCCTCCAAGAGGACTAAAGGCAGAAGATCGAATAGGGCTAAACAAACCACTGTCTTCCCCTGACGCCTTCACTGGGCGAGGTGAATCCGGGGCATCACACAGGTTACTATAAGGGGATTCTGGTTTACGAGGAGTTGGCTTTCTAACATTAGCTGGGAGAGCTGGACGATCAAACTTGAATTTTTGAGGATTCATAGTAGTGGTTACAGAGCAAGATTTTTCATGTTTGTGTCCTTTCTTTTGCGATGGCTTCCCTAGGACAGGATCTTTTGGAAATGGACAAGAAGCCTCTAAAGTTTGTTCTAGTTCATCAAACTGATCAAAACTATCAAAAAATTCACTTACTTCTGAGTCTGAATCCTCTATATCATCTTTCATCACAGGAATTTTAGGTAACTCAAGTTTTGCTTTTAAACTTTTCTGATAACCCTCTTCATCCAAGAAAATAACAGGACTTGGACTTGAGCATTCAGATTCAGAAGAGTAAGCAGGGGAAGAAGAAAATAATGTTTTCTGTGCATCACTACCTTTATCTGAAGCATTAGATGACCTATAGAAACTCTTTTGGATCCAAGGCTCAGAAATTAACGTGGTGACTGAAGTTTTCACAGAAGGTAGTTCTTTATGTCCCAGCACATTTATTAAGGAAGCTGAAGGGTTAGCCAATGACTTCTGCCTCCCAGAACTAACCAGAATCCTTAAATCATGGGTTTCTAAATGGTGACCAGAAGAAGTCTGTGAAGCAGCATCACACTGGCTCTTTATTGCAGTAATATTTATTCCTATAGGAAAATAAAATGAACAGAATCTTTTAAAAATTAGCTTATATCAATGGAAATAAATAGACTTCAAGCATGAAATATATATTCGTAGCTTAACTGTCTTCTACACTATGTGTTTACCAGATTCATCCCAAATCACACTTGAGAGCAAATACACCTTTTACTAAAATAATTTCATTTTACCTCGCATCTAGAAATACTTGGTCTACGAAATGCTTAGCTCCTTGTCACACGTGTTAGAAACACTAATATGATCCCTCTACCAGCTAACTCTTCTCAAATTTTAACCCAGGCATGGTCCAAACACTTAATGTAATGAAGTAAAACAGTGCTTGAACAGTACTACCCATAACAGATAGCAAATGGAAACAGCACAACTAAATGCACTTAGGAATCACAAGAAAATTTTTTGCAGAATCAAAAAGAAAGTTAGAATGTTTAAATTGTATCAAATATCAAGATGAATTTCAATTAATAAGTCAGCCCAAAAACTAGTAAAACTGAATGTTAAACTTTTATTTTTTCATGAAAAAGTCTAGTAAAGAACAAACCATCATTATATGGCTTTGAGGCCTCTTCTTCCTCTAAGTGCTCAAAAGCAGTGACAAAGTCATCCTCTATGGAAGACACAGACTGGTTGGTGTCATCATCATCGTCTTCCTTAGCAGTCTCAAGTTGGTGCTTCTGATGCAAATATGTGTCCAGGGTGTATCTTATACCAGTAGCGTATTTACTTAGGAGACTAAAGATAAAATCAATTCTGAGTCTTGGTAATGTAGGTGACACTCTCATGACGCAGAGCATTCCAGAATGCTGACTCTTGGGGAAGATGAAAGATGATAAAAATAATTTTATTTTCAAAATGTATTATACACACAAAGCATATTATCTGGAAGCGAAGCCTAGAAAAAACACAATCTCAGGGAAAAACAGAAATGTGTGTATCCTGAAAGGCTCCCCAATTTTGTATTGTTAACTCTTCCTTCTTTCTCTACAACATTTGTCACTTCTCAATCTTTCTTTCTCCCAATCTTTTTCTCATCGGTACTCAAATTCGACCCATTCTAGATCCTTAAATAACATTACAGAACTTTCTATCCATATCTTTGGCAATTACACTTTCCTATATTAGCATACATCGCCAAGAGTTTCCTTGTTCATTAACCTAGCTCACCAACCACGCTGTAAACTGGTAGAGGGCAGGAAGCAGGTTCTATTCTATTTTTACCCCATTTTCCAGTAGCTTCTAGCATGATACCACCTGCCCTCCTATTGTAAAAGAATCTTCCCCTCCTTTTACCTAAATTTCCCTAGTATTATAATACAATTTTATAATAATGTTTAAAGCTGGTTAAAAATATGAATCATCAGATTTTTTCCCTATACACATTATCTTAAAAAAATGCAAATATTGACAAATGACTTAGTCAAGAGCTGGAAATTAAATATAATAGCTAATCACCTCTTGTAATCCTAGTAAATAAATATAAATGAAGAACATAATTAAAGAAATGAGGCAACCAGTTCTACTTTTATCTGTACACCTCGTAATGAACATAGTAGTCTTTTATACTTGGAATAAGTAATCCAAACTTTAAACCTACTAACTCACTTTTTAGGAGGTAAAACATGCAAAGCATTTTTCTTTGATGCATTATCAACAAGGTAATACTTAAAGAACTAAATGCTATTATAAAACTAACTACCTGTCTGAAATGGTAACATTTTTATTTAAAAATAAAAAACATATCTTCAGATATCTTTATACTAAATTCTTTTAACAGAAAATGAGTTAAAGTAATTTCTCCAAAACACTGAACACAATATATAAATTTGGAATTGGCCGTAAAGGGGGGGAAAGTTCCTGTAGTATTTATAAAAAGACAGAAATCCAAGAAATCGAGAAATAAATTTTCAGAAAAAAAATGAATATGTACTTACATATCATTTGGGGAACTTCGCACATGAAAAATCTAATTTAAAGCTATGGCCAAAATTATCCTATCTTTCAGTGATTTCAAAGCCTCCTGAGTTATGTTTCTGACTAATCATATTTCCTTGAGATACCAGTAAAAAAAAAAAAAAGAAACTTCATCCAAGCATTTAAAAGTTTAATACTCTTCATCAAATGTCTTTATAAAATTTGCCCTGAAAAACACATTAGAAAGGATATATAAAAATTACCTGATTTAGAGGACCACCGTTTGTATCTGATGATTTACTTATATCCTTCATACAAATGATTTCATTTTCATTTAGACTGCAGAAGTGCAATGAATTCAGAAGATCTGGAAGTTCCACAGAAACTGCAGCTAAATCCTAATTTAAAACAGTAATACAAAAAAAAAAAACCAGTAATACAATAAATAACACTTTTGTTAAGATTCCTATAATGTGGGCCTTATCCAAAAACCGTAAGGTCTACTGTTTAATACATTTTCCAGTTCAAAAGAGTTAACATATGTAGTTTATCTTACACAATTTTTTAAACTCAAAAATAAAATGTACTAAAATATTTCTTTAAAAAATTAAAAAATATATATAAAAAATAAAAAAAATATTTTAATACCTATTTCTATAGCCTTTTAAATATTGACATCAAGTGCAAAAGCATTTTTACAGAGTACCTCATGCATCCATGACAATTAGGTTTTTAATAATTTTTAGCTACAAATGTCAACCTGCAATCTTCAGGTTAACCATGGAGTATTTCCTACATATAAGGATTCTTACCAATGGCCGGTGTTTCTTAGAGCTTAAGTTTTATGTTTGTTAAATACCAATCTATTTTTCTGGTATTGTAAAATACCAATCTATCTTTCTAGACTCTGAATAAAAATTTTATGAAGATATTAAGGAAAAGAAAAGAGATTTCCTTTTTTTTATCATTTGCCCTTTTTATGTAAATACTTTACCCAGGGAAAGAGTTATGAATGTCTTTGACCCCTCGTAGAATACATTCCTTTATAAACATGACTTTATCAGTAACTCTTAAAGAGGAAGTAGAGAAAAGAGAGAAATACTTTGAACACTTCTCTTTTCAGCCTTACATTCTCAGGAGTATGTCTTCTGTTGTGCTTTCTGTCTAAATAGTTTCCTTCAGGCAAGGGCATAAGGGAGACACACAGCAGACTATTCATTGATAGGCATTATTCATAAAAAAGTGAACAGTATTACTTGGTCCACTGGGAGACACTTTACCACAAAAGGAAACCCATGGCAATCACAAATATTAAGCAGCAGCACAAGGTGTAAAAACAAAACAAAACAAAGTATGCCTATCACATCTACACAAGCTTCAACCAATACATAGCTGTGAAGCTTTCCTTTGCTGATTATAATCTCAACTACCAGCCTCTCTGTAAACACCTGCATAGATCAGGCTAAAATTTTTGCACTGGTTAATCATTACTTTTTACAAATTTCACCTTTTAAATTTTATTCTAGCTCAATTAAAAACATAATAATCTGATAAAGTCAGATTAGAAAGACTATTCAAATTAAAATACAAGTCTCACTTTCTACGTTATGCTGCACAGAATGGAGGAAAAGTTAGCCTGCGGTTTGCAACTTTCTCAGATAAATTACTTTTGTGGTCTCCTAACTTTACTTTCTGTAACAAGAATATTCTGAAAATGCTAAAAGTGAAAATGCCCAAAGCACACTCAAAAGGTGATCTCAAAATGTCTTTTAGCTTTAAATAGGAATAACAACAGATGAATTTAAGTAAATTTTGGGCTCTTAAATAAGGCAAATTTCATGGCCTCAAAATTTGTCCCAAATAATCTCTCATGGTCTTTTCCAGTTCAATAAATTGACTATACCTGTATATGAGCAGCATCTGTTTCTTCATTAAAACCTAGAAATGTAACCTGAATAAAAAAGGAATAAAGCTCCATTAACTTGAGTTTTTAAGTCTTACTGCAATTAGATTGACAGAGCTGAGATATAAAAAAACACACAAAAAACATTAAAATGCTCAGTTATATACAAATGTTGAAGCATACCTGAAACCGCTATGTTCCATGTCAATTATATCTCACTTAAAAATAAATACATTTTTAAAATCCTGTCTTTGACAAAATGATAAGTTTTTTCAAAGATAATCACAAAGCTTTTTCACCAAAGATATGGTTCCATAATGTAGTTCTTCAACCTTCCCCACATCCACTGCATTAGCAAGTTCCATCAATTCTACTCCACAAATGTATCTCCCATACATGTTCCTCTCTCCACTTCCCCTGCCACCACTTCTCATCTGCACTACTACAGTCCTGTCCCACCTGGTCTTGATAATAATGTCACTCCCTTGGCAAACCTTTCCATGCTTCCCACTGCCAAGTCCTAACTGAGGCCCCCAGGCTCTGGGTTAGCTAGTGCTTTCAACCTTCCCACACTTTCATTCATATACATGGGCCCCCTTTCTGGGTCTAGAGCATACCCAGCATGTTCTTGCCTAAGAGCTATGCAATAACACCCCCTCAACGTGGATCTCTATTGGTTGGATGTTTCCATACCTTGCTCCTCCTTACTCTTCAAGATCCAACTTAAATGTTAACCCCTAAGAAAGGCCTTCCCTGGGGAGGTCCCCAAAACTCCTTATTGACTCCCTGTGATACTACCACTTATTCCTTCAAAACACTTACATAGTGATTTCTCTGCAGAAGTTTATATAAATTAAATTTCTAAAGAATATCTAATGGCAGGGCATCTGAGTGGCTCAGTTGGTGGGGCGTCTGCCTTTGACTCAGGTCATGATCCTGGAGTCCCAGGAATGAGCCCTGCATCAGGCTCCCTGTTCAGTAGACAGTCTGCTTCTCCCTCTCCCCTGGCTCATGCTCTCTTTCTCTCTCAAATAAATAAATAAAGTCTTTAAAAAGATATATCTAACGGCATGAGAAAAGGTCACATTACTAAGTAAAAAGGACAAGTTACAGAAAAAATGATACAAGGTATGCACCCAATTCCAAACTTATTTATTTTTAAAAACATACATGTGAAAAACAGTACTGGAAGGGAATACACCAAACTGTAAGTAGTGATTAATTCTAGATGGAATTATAAGTGATCTTATTTTTTTTTCTTTGTTCACCATGGTTTTTTCCCCCTAATTCATAAAATTAATGATAGGCATTTTCTTTTATATGCTTGTAGTATTTCTTAATTTTCTATAAGCATCATGTACTACTTTTATAATCCCAAAAAAGTATTTTTAAAAAATGTACATTCCCTTTATGCCTTTGATATCACAGAAAAGAAAAGAAAAATTCCATTTGAAGTCAGCATGGTAAACTGTCAACTAAGCAAGTACTGTGACTAAAAATATAAATACTCTAATGACAGCAATATGGACAATCAATTCTCAAGAATTAAGGGAAAGCAGCATAGTTACGACATAAAGCGACACTCAGTCTCTTTCTGATGACTCACAAACAAGTCAGAATATTGTATTACCCCAGGATCGTTATCCTGATTAATTATGGTTATCACTTCCCAAAAGTGCTACAGCCAATTTCCAGGTTTCTAGGTAAACTGTGAGGCTCTAGGAGCCAGGCTCCCCATCTGCAAAACTTAAGCCGTACAACTCCACTTCCACAGTCGTGAGGGTTAATCAGAAAACATGGAGGAAAGTGCCTTGCACATCACAGACATGCAATAACAAAGACACACAAAAATGAACTTCCTTCCTTTCTTGGAAAAAATACTTTGAGATACGCACACCCTCAAGTGAGACAGAATTCCTTCTATTCTTTCAAGTTTCCTTTTACTGAATACAAAAGAGAAAATAAGCTGACATGGGTTTTGAAGATGCCAGCAGTCTTATACTTCCCATTGATTGAGGAATGCCTCACCAAGGAATGTGGGCTCAGAAAGGCTCTACGTAAGCAGCTGGAGAGACACAGGCTGGAAAACTGTGTGAGGGCAGAAGGACACAGGAGACTTGCCACACTTGGCAACAACTGAGGAGATTAAGAGAAGCTCAGCTTGACTAAAGTAAAGCAGAAGGGATAACAGAGAAGATAAAGTCAAGAGCCCTGGAAATTAGCTGACACAGAAGGAAAAGGCTCAAGTCAGAGAACACAAGAGGCCTAAAAGGTATGCTCACCACCATCCTACGGAACTACTTCAAATATAGTTTCTCAAGGATGTTAAAGAAAATCCTTCCCCGAAATAAGAACAATCAAGACTTTTATATTAGATCCTTGGTTTCAAAACAAATTTTCTTTTTTAACTAATATACTTACCACTTCTGAACTTGAACAACCTAATACCTTACTTCTCTTATTTCAAGACATGAATGTGTTGCTAGACTGTTTATACTGCAGGAAAAAATTTACTTCTTTTCATAGTAGTAAGTCCAAACAAAGACTGGAAACATTGATGTAGCAAAAGCAGGTGAGCAAATAGTATATCCTGAGTAATAAATACATGAATTTCAAAACGAATTTATCACTACTGTTTCATTTTGTATCAAAGTACTGAACTTAAATAATCAGGAAGCTAACAATAACCAAAAAATAAATATGAGAATAGTATATATTTCATGTCCCAGAGCAGAAAATTTTAGCATTAAAGTATGAATTACTGCATATAGCAGGAATCAACTAATACTGTGCTGTATGTCCAGTGAGTGTTTAACAATGCCAATGCACGGAATTAAATATGCTCATTATAACACACTATGACAATTATGTCAGCTGATATATAAAACAGATACTTCTCACACATGAATTAATACGTAGAGATTTTAGGCAACTCAAAAATAGATGATGCAGCTTTACAAGGAAGCGTGAAAATACATTGTGTTTAAGAAAAGATACATAAAGTATTAGGTCAAACCTCAGTCAAATTGGCATGTTCATCCTGCTTTAAACAATCCTCTGCTGATATAGTGCATAGTTCCTTCTCACTCTGTAATAAAGACTTGACAGACTGGAACACATCTTCACTGAAGCTCTGAAAATAAAAGATATTCTTAACTTATTTAATTCTGAGACAGGGTAAAAGATCCTGCAGATATTCTATTTTTAAATGTAGGGTCACTAACTCTCCAATTAATATTCATTTGGCACCTGTGGATACATACGGACCTCACTGAACTGAGAGGAAGAACCAACAAAAGGCTTAATCAAGTAGAGTCCCACGTGCTCAAAACACATACCGTTGCCCAGCCATTCGATCTCCTGGAAGCTCATAAGGCCCCCATTCTGGGTTCACTCACTTGCACCCCACACTAAAACCCAACAGAGCGCATACCTGATTCCCAAGTCACTGGCAGAACAGAAGTGACAATTACATAAGGAGTAAGGTAATGTGGATGCTATAATAAGGCATGCAAACAAAAGTGATTACTCTCATAATGAAGCTGGAGATGGAAAAAAAGATAATAACTTGAGCTAAGGCTTTCAGGGGTCCTAAAGCATCCATGATAAAATGAGGGAGGGGGAGAGGTCACAAATACAAAGGAACAGAGGGAGGAAAAAATTACATAAAGAAAACAATAGGTATTATAGTCAGAGAGAGAAGGAACATTAATTTCATTCTACCTTATTCTCCTTCCGCTGATTTACTGATCTGCTCTTCTATTAAAAATGTCCTTACTCCCTAATCTTTCCCTGTAGAAATCCTACCCAGCCCAAGACCTGTGAAGATTTTCCCACCCCTTCATCAAAATAAATGTATTATCTGCACACTGAGAGCATTTAATCCATATCACAACATATTATCATGAGTGTTTTCATATTTAATGGTAGGAAATAAACCAAATTATTGAGGTCAGAGACTCTGTTTTACTCAATTTGTTTCCTCAGATTTCAGTACCTCACATACTATATGAACTCAATAAATATTTGCTAATTTTAATAAATAAGAAATTAGTGGAAATCTCTGGTTTAAAAGACAAGATCCATATGAAACCAAAGCAGTAAAGAAAAAAAATCTAATATCAAATATGAATATGAATGACCAATATTAACTCAGGATTCTTTAAACATATGTACTGCATTTTTCTACTAAAACATCACAGAAGCAATGACCCTCAGTAGTAATGAGCACACCCAGGACAAAGATATTGGTTTTTAAATATCACTTGCCAATAAAAAGAACTAGAGCTCTTGGGAAAATGGCTGGTTCCAGGCTAGAGGCAGAGAAAGTATGACATGCAGGGGGGGACATCTTAATTGTGACAGGAACCAAGTAGGTGCTCAGGGACTAAACAAGCTGTTTCAAAAGAACACAGAAGCAACAGGTGAATGGGATTAAGAGTACATTTACTGTGATGAGCACTGAGTAATGTAAAGAATTGTTGAATCACTATACTGTATGGCTGAAACTAATATAACACTGTTAACTATACTGGAATTAAAATTAAAAAAAAAAAAAGGAAAGGAAAAGGAAAAGGAAAAAAGGGAAGCAAAGCCAACCTGAAGGATTTCCACTAGTCAAATTTAGGAATCTTACAACTGGATTTTTTTTTTTTTTTAAATCTCTGAATCCATTACAAGGGACAGATAAAACAATAGGGGATGGGGGAAAAACACATAATTTACCTAAGAATGCTAGATGACAAATATGGACAGAATGACAAAATTTTTAAATGCTATTTGTAAATCCCAATGTAATTACTGATCTAGGGAAAGATTATCAATGTATCCTATCACAGGGTTAAAAGCTACTCACACTCTCAGCATCACCCTACAGATTACTTGTTAATTGTACCAGTTATAAAGGATACATATCTTTATATTGGAAATATCTGGTGATACTGGGGGGAAACCAAAGAGACACAACACCCAAATAAAGTGCAAATCTTGACTGGAACCTAGATGAAGAGCAAAGTAAAAAGTAAGATATTTGAGACAATTAGGGAAATTTGTATATGGACCGCATGCTAGATGAGGTCATTGAATTAATTTTTTCAGGGGTAGTAATGATGCTGATATTCTTAAGAAATGTCTGCAGCCTACTCTCACATGGTTTCAAAAGGGAAGTGTGGAGAGGGATGCGTGCACATGTGTGCACATGCACATGTGTGTTCTATATACACAGAATGGGTACTACAAAATGTTAATAGAGGGTGAACTTAAGTGAAGGGTATGTACAGTGTTCATTGTACTGGTTTCCTTCCTCAACTTTTCTGTGGGCTTAAAAATATTCTGAATTTTAAATGATTCTGTTTTCATTAGTGACTGGAAGTTTTTAAGCTAGGATACAAACAACTCAAAAAAAAAAAAAAAAAGAAAAGAAAAAAACATGAAATCTGAACCTAAACTACTGATGTAAACTCATGACACTGAAGGAGATATGGACACCAATCCTAGTACCCAGAGTACTTGGTTTCTAAAAACTAGAAAGGGTTCTTTGGAGAAATAGCCAATTCCAAGTCTGAGGAAAGGAAAGTAGAAGGTGAAACTGGGTTAATCTGTTATCCCAGGAAATAGGGAAACAACCAAAGAATTAAGAGCCTAACACAACAGGACATAGGCCCCAGCTTAGAGGGGACCATGTCTGAGACCCCTTGAGCAAATTAAATGAATATATGAATAAATGACCATAAATAAATAAAAGATTGTAAAATACAGAATTTTTAAAATCCATGAATCCAGAGCAATACAAATTGAATGAATGAATGGAAATAAGCTCATTTGCCTATTCCACCAAATCACTAACCTGAAAACTGGTAATTCAAGGGCATTTACCCTATCTTTATAGGAGATACTATAGTTCATTTAAGATTAATGGGGGAAAGCTTTTCTTTAAGAATTCTAGGTAATAAATATAAAAGAAATGATAACATTAGGAAAATCATCATTTTGCAGGTTCTAAGAAATAAAAGATTCAGGAAACAGTCATTAGGAATACCAAAAATATTAGATAAAAAGTTGTTGGGGAAAAAACAAGGTATTTGCACACCTCCAAGTATCATCTCATAGATAACTAGAAAATGGAAAATACACTTTTAAAATGGAGTGCAGGCAACATTACTACTTTCATCAACTGATCAATTTTTACATCACTGATCACAGGGAAACCTGAAATTCTGTCCTCACATCACCTACAACTATTCTTGCCAAAAATGTTTAACCCGAATCTAATCAAGCTCTGACATCTAACTTCTAGAGTCTATGAAACACAGAAGAGAGAGGAATAAGTTAAATACCATAGATCTAGTATGCAGGACATCATACAAGATACTAGCCTGATCTGCTCAGGTCATCAGTCTTGAGGGACACCTGGGTGGCTCAGTGGTTGAGCATTTGCCTTTGGTTTGGGTTGTGATCCCTGGGTCCTGGGATCAAGTCCCACATCAAGCTCTCCACAGGGAGCCTGCTTCTCCCTCTCTTGTGTCTCTGCCTCTCTCTCACTCGTTCTCTCTCTCTCTCTCTCTCTCTCATAAATAAATAAATAAAATCTTTTTTTTTAAAAAAAAGTCATTCATTAATTTTAATAAATAAATAAAAAAGGAGAAACTCTCAGACCAAAAATAACAAAAATAAGCCATAGGCATCAAGTGCAACTCAAGGCCTAGGAGCCTAGACTAAATCCAAAATGGGAGTGTGGCTGGGGGTAGGGAAGACTGCAAAAAGACATTTTAAGAGTAACAAAGGAAGTCTGAGTATGTCTGGGTATCAGACATTAGGGAATTGTACTTAATTTTCTTGAATATGATATGATTTCATTATTGTTATGTGGGAGGATATGATTATCCCTGGAAGAAGCATGCTCAACTATTCAAGGAGTGAAGAGATATTAAGACTGTAACTTTCAAGTACTTCTGCCAGAAAGTAAACATGTGTGCGTGCACACATGCACACACAGAGCAAATAAAATACAGTTGATCTTTGGACACCACAGATTAGAACTGCATGGGTACACTTCCATGTGGATCTTTTTTCAATAAACAGTTCACTTCTGTAAACGTATTTCTCTTCCTTATGATTTTATTAACATTACCTTTTCTCTAGAATTTATTGTTAAGAATACAGAATATAAGACATACACAAAATATGTGTCAGTTGGCTGTTTAAGTTATGGATAAGACTTCTGATCAACTGTAGGCTCTCAGTGGTAAAGTTCTGGGGGAGCCAAAACTTGTACATGGATCTTTGACTGCAGAGGGGGTTGGCACCCATAACCCCTATGTTGTTCAAGGGTCGATTGTATTAACAACTGTCAAGTATAGGTGGTCGGCATGCAAGTTTAGGTGTACTAAGGTTTTAGCTCTTCTGTATACTTGAAATTTTTCACAATAAAATGTTAGGAAAAAAGAGGTCAAGAAATGGAAGGGTAACCAAATTGTCTTAAGAGGAAGAGAGAGCGTTCTTCCTCAGACTAGAAAAAAAAAAATCAGGGAATCGTATTTAATTTGCTCACTACTGTTATCCAATACCTAATACAGGACCTAGCATACAATAAATACTCCAGTTTAGGGCACCGGGGTGGTTCAGTGGTTGAGTGTCTGCCTTCTGTTTAGGTCGTGATCCAGGCGTCCCGTGTTCAAGTCCCACATCGGGCTCCCCATGGGGAGCCTGCTTCTCCCTCTGCCTGTGTGTCTACCTCATTCTCTGTGTCTCTCATGAATAAATAAAAATTTTAAAATAAGTAAATATTCAAATTTATAGTTACTGAATTGAGTAAATGGTAATATTTTGGGGCAAAGGTACTTAAGAAAATTTATACCTGATGCTTATATTGCTAAAAGATGGAAGACCTTGAGAACACAGAAGGCAGAAAACTATCTGTTGAGAAGAAATGGGGAGGCATTGTGATCTTTGGGAAATAAGGCTGATTGACTTCCTATCTCTATATTCATATATGCCAATCTTTGTAAGATTTCAATATTACTAATTACAACACTGAGATTTACTTAAAACAAGAATACCATATAGCTGCTTAACAAGATTTTTAAAAATGGTCAACATTTTTATTTAAAACTATCATTTAAAGGAATCTATACAGTGAACTTACTTTTCTGACAGATGCTCGAGTCTTCATGTGACTGTTTCTCAAAGTCTGGAAGGTCGCCATAACTATATTGCTGTTGTATGTAATCAATGAAGAATTAATCCATATAACACCTAAAGAAAACATATTAAAGGAAAACAACTAATTTACTGATTTTAGTGATTCAGGCAAGCATTCTGTCCTAAAATACCTTCTTTAAATTCAGTCACTTAAAAAAAATAAAAACATAAATATCTGATATATAAAAAATTATGATAAAGCAGTTTGCCCTTATCTATTCAATCTCACTGCCTTTGTGTTTTGGTTTTTAGCAAATAAGAAAATATTTGAAAGTCTTAATAAGGAAAGTTTGGAATTTGGAAAACCTTTTAAAAATCTGAAATAGCGAAATATCACAAAAGAATCCCGGCCTTCTTGCCTCCCAAAAGTCAGTCTAACCCTACAGCCACTGTGGATATGTAAATGCTCTACTCCGTATTTCTTGGGCAGAAATATTTGATAATATACAAATGAGAATATGAAATAAAATCAAACAAAATATATATCAAATAAAATCCCATAAAAAAACTCCTTATTTAGGAATCTTAACAGCATGCCAATGAGTTCAAAAAACATCCAAGTTAAATGATTAAGAGTACCTACCACATGCACATGTACACACGTGTGCATGCATGCCTGCACACACATCTTGGAAGAAACTCTAAAACTAAGGACTTAAACTTTTTTCAATGTTTTAAGAAAGTACCTTTGAGAGCTTAAATCAACTTGGGCATTAAGTACTCAATATTCACATCTAATCACAGTACCTTGGTCCATCTAAAATCTACTTGTGCTCGATGCTATGGATACAGGGGAGAACAAAGTAATATAGCTCTCCTGGGTTCAGAGACTTGGAAGGGAAGTATTTTATTATAGTAAAGAATGAGAGAAGGAACTGAATTCTAAATCATAAATAATTTAAAAATTTGAATGAATAAAATTTAAGAAATGATTAGTTTCAAACTGGCTTTACCAAGAATTAACCCTATTGAGGTTTTAAGACATCTGATTAATATAAATTTACACTATAAGAGATATACATGCAAAACCAAATACCAACCTAGTTTCCATCAGAATGGCAAAGAAATTAAATGCTGGTGGAGTTCTAATTTTATATGCTTTCACTGTGAGAGAAAACCAAAGTGTGTATGCATGTGCGCACACACCTGCACCTCCCTCTAGAGATTTCTAGATTCTAATTTTTAAGAAAGAATTATGATGATATTATCTTCTTAACTAGAATTAATCCTAATGGTTTCCTTAACAATAGAATTTGATTAATGACTAGAATTGAAGCAGGATTGTGAGAAAGGCAAGGGAGGTCCCAAAAGCACAAGATAAAGAACAATATACCAGGACTCAGAGTACCATTTATGTCCCTATTCTACCTCTCATTAGCTTTTTTTCCTCTTTGTAAATTGCAATATCTCTGGATGTGCTTCCTTAATGTATATATTAATTTATTTTCTGGAGAAGTTTACCATAAGAATCAAATGGAAAATAATTTAAAGATGTACTTTGGAAACTATAAATCATAAGTAAAAGAAAAACTAAAATATTTACTTATGGACCAAAATGATCAAGAGGGCCTAATTCTCAAAACAAGGTATAAGTATAAAAGTCTATATGGTCAAAGCAAGACAATAATCCTTTTATTTTGCCCAGTTGCCCAGGCCAACTCACTCTCCTTTTTCCCCCCACAGAGCTCCCTTCAACTGCCAGAAACCAACCCTCAGTAGCAAAGGGATTTGCCTTAAACGCCACATAAAGCATATAAAATAGGAAGGCCTACGCACAGGTTCTAGAAAAACAAAATTCTCGAACTTGGCACCTGAGTCAAGTAGCACCTTTCCAGTGGGCAACTGTGTAATACACATCAAAACTCTGAAAATATTCCTATGCTATATATAAAACAATAATTCCTCTTCTGGGAAGTTATCATCAAAGAAAGCAATGATCCTGAAGCATCGAGGGTCCAAATGAGGGCTTACAATGCCCCCAAGCGCTTTGCTAAGAGATTCAGGTGAACATCTCATTTAATCCTTAGGACTGATAGAACAGTACTCCAGGTTTACCATGAGACAAACAGGCCAGGGGAAGTTAAGCGATTCATGCAGGCCCACACAGTAAGCAGCAGAGCTGAGGTTCAAATCTCAACCTTCAAACTCCAGACTCTGAACACTCCTCTAGACTGTGTAAAGGACTGAAAAGCTGTCCCTCGTTCATCACACTTTATGTTAGAGACAAAGAAGAAGTCCTTGAGATGCCAGAAACAGGAGAGTGACTGAATAACGCAGGTGTGTTCCCACATGATGCAACTGCACTAGAAACAATACCGAAGGACAGAGGAGCAGCACACAAAGCACCTTCACTCTCTAACTCCTGAAACTGGGGGGTAAGAGGCAGGCAACAGCAATCACCTTTGCAGCTACTAACCAAAGTCAACATAAGGAATGATTATACACTAAAGAAAAGTTTATACACTAAAGAAAAAAAGCTCACCAATTATCTAGATGAGCCGCTCACCGGAAGAAGATGCTGTGACAAGCCATACCTGAGGCACAAGAAACAGTGACAAGGAGGCTGGGGGAGGCCAGGGTGCTCTGAGACAACATCCTGCCTGGATTTGACACCTCTAGTTACCCCACTGCTCTACCTACAACACTCCTGAATAGCAGACCTAGATAGAACACTCTCTTCACAATTGAGCACTAAAGCAAATGGAATCTAACCTTCAAAGAGACCTATGAAGGAACACAAGATAAAAAAAAAAAAAAGAATAAAAAGAAATATATTAAAGAAAGAAAAAAAATCTAGACAAATATAACCATGCCACCCAAAACCCGTATTATCTATTTTCAGAATGGAACCTCAGAATTTATATAAATAAAAAGAAAACTACATTTAGTTCTGTATCTTCACTCATTTTCTGAACCCTATTCTTTAAAAAAAAAAAAAAAAAGATTTTACTTATTTATGAGAGGCACAGAGAGAGGCAGAGACACAGGCAGAGGGAGAAGCAGGCTCCCCACAAGGAGCCTGATGTGGGATTCGTTATTCAGATGTGTCCCATTCCTGGACACATTCGTTCTTCAGATGTGTCCCACATTCCGGGATCCAGAATCGATTCCGGATCCCAGGATCACGGCCCGAGCCAAAGGCAGCCACTCAACTGCTGAGCCACCCAGGCATCCCTCTGAACCTTATTCTATCACTTTGCATTTAACTTAACACATAAGTAAAATATTATCTCACAAAGGGAAAAATCTATCAGAGAATAATCTTTGCGACAGTCCATTCAAGTGAATCCAACACGAGATGGTATGACTCATACTTCTGGTAAAGCATATCTTTGGAAATGAAGCAAAGATAAATGGGAGAGAAAGAACAAGAGAGCAGGGTTTCTTCACCATCTTATGTAATTAGAATGTAGTTTTAGACATTTCATAAGAGGGACAAAACCACAGTATTTTCCCCTGAACACCTCTGGGTTTTGATAATAAACTTTCCACTGAATGTTTTTTTTTTATTTGTGCCCTATTATGGTAAATAAACAAGAGTACTAAGCAGGGAATAACTAAGTGTGTTTTTCTGCAGTCAAAGAAATTAAAGTGAATCAAGATCATTCTCTTGAAAGCACATCAGAGACAGAAAGTACAGACAGATGAAGCAAGCAACTGAAAAGCAAGCTGCTAGAGCTCAGTAAAGATACAGGATAGAAAAGCAATACCATGAAATAGGGGCACTTGAGTGGCTTGGTCAGTTAAGCACCTGCCTTTGGCTCGGGTCATGATCTCAGGGTCCTGGGATCCAGCCCCGCACTGTGCTCCCACTCAGCGGGCAATCTGCTTGTCCCTCTCCCTCTGCCCCCCCCCCCACCCTCCCACTGGTCCACGCACATGCTATCTCTCAAATAAGTAAATAAAATCTTTAAAAATGAATAATAAATTCAAAAATAAAAACAATACCATAAAATAAATGAAATCCCCTTAGAAGCAACCAAAAAGTGGAATGGATATTGCTATAAACACTGGAACGCCAACGGAGTCTTAAGAAACATCACAGAATAAAAACAGATGAAAGCATTAGAGAAACAATTATAGGGAGTAGAGAAAACAGACATATGGAACACTCTGAATAAATTACACTTATCTTGGATCCTGTGATTTCCTTTCTTAAAATTTATCCTACATACACACTTGCACAAAATTCATGAAGATATATGGAAAAGAATGTTCACTAAAACAAAAAAAAAAAACTAAAAATAATCTAGAAGTCTATCAATTCAAATAAATCATACTACATTTGTAGGACTGATTATTACCAGCTGCTGGAAAGTTAGATCAATACACACTGATGTGACATGACCATAAGATATTAAGGTAAAGAGCAAGTTGCAGAACAGTGTAAACAGTAGGTGCTATTTGTCATTAAAAAATAATTAACATACACATGCAACTCTGTGTGTATATATGCACATGTCTAGGATGTAATGGATATAGACTAAACTCATGACAGTCATCATTCATGACAACTGGGACTTTTTTAATGTTATGAAATGTCATATAACTATAATATGGGAAGATGATACGTTAAGTAAAAGACAAGTTTGCACATGTTCACAGTATCTCATTTTTTGTGTAAAATCTGTATGACTGCACAGATATATATGCAATGTGAAAAAGAACATCTACTAAATGGGTATAAACTTTTTCACCTGGGTGGATACAATTATGTGTTTTCTTTTTCTGGATGTGCATAAGTTCTTTCATAATCAGAAAACAGGTATTTCCAAGTCTTTCCTCCTCTCCTCCAGCCTAAGAAATTTTAAAGTTGACATCTATTTCCTGACCTTTTTACAGCGTGAGTTACCTAGCTAAGGAGTCTCTCAAACACCTTCTTTGTCTCTGTCCTATCTTGACTCTCTTCCTATAGCACCGGTTCTCAAACTTCAGTGCACATGTGGATCAGCTTATTTCTAACACCCGCCCTCACCCCTGAAGATCAAGACTCAGATCTACATGGGACCCTGAAATCTGTATCTTTAACAAGTACCCTCTGTAACTTCTGAGAAACAGTTCTCCATCTCTCTGGCCACTACACTAGTCTCCTTCCCTAAATTTTTTCGCCACTTGTTACTCAAATGCTAACATTTCTAATCTCCATCCTTGTCCTTTATGGTACTCATTCTATCTAGTTTTCCAAGGATATTTAACCACTACCTTTGGTTTTAACTATGCAAATAACTCCCTAATGTCTTATCTCCAGTTCAGCTCCCGCACCTGAGTTTCAGTTCCTTGGTTCAATTTTCTATTAGATACTTCTGACTAAATATCCCAGTTACTCCAATACAGGTATGTCAAAATTTGAATAAAACTTTCTCTCTAAACAATCTTTTTCTGTATTCCATTAGCAAGAGCCAGTAAACCAAAAGAGCCAGCAGGCCAAACTAGAAACTTCCCTCAATCCCTACACAGTACTACATCTAATCAATCACCAAATCCTGACCTGGCTCCCTTCTAAACTTCCCGCCAGTCTACTCTCACCAGCTGAACTACTACTCCCTCTTTAGGCATCGGTTCAAGGACCTTCCTGCTTGAGGAAGATCTGGCTTATCTCATCTGCCCCCCTTTGCCCAAAAAGTAGCCACCTCCTTCATGTTCCCGAAGTGATTTGTCCTTTATTCCTCTGGTGCCAATATTTGCATGCTTCCTTCCTTTTGTGAATTCCTCGAGGATAAAAATGTTTTACTATATCTGTATTCTAACATCTGCTGGGTTAATAAATAAAAAGTCTTTAAAAAGGAAAGTATACCTTTAAATGTTTGTATGGGTACTTCTACACTTAATGAAAATATTAAAGTACCCAATAATTTCTAATTTTATAATATTTGGTAATACATTTATAATAAATGCTCCAAAAACGTGTTGGCCAAGTTCCGAATGGCCAAGTGTTAAAAATTAATGTTCTGTTAAATATAAATACAACAAAGCAGGGCAGAACGTATGAAACCTGAGTTTTAAGACATTAGACAACAGGTAACCCAGGCCTATGACCGCTGAAAGAAGGGAAACACAAGTTGCCTGCTATCTCTAGGTCACAGCATGGAGAGAAGAAAGCTAAGCAGTCTCGCAGTCTCACCAAGTTGCAGAGACAGAGATGAGAGTCTGGGAAGGCCAAGGTGGCTAGAATTTGCAGGGTAGTGTACTGGAGAGACAGCTCACAAAGAATGAAAGCATCAGAGTTGCAGATGGGTTCTTTTAGGGTCCTTGGTCAACTACTGATCTGTGCCGAGTATCAGAGGTAGGGGAAAGAACTACCTACTAAAGAGCAGCAGGCCAAACAATATCTACAGTCAGGCAGAGTAGATATGTCAGGCAATGGATGGCCTCCTGAGAAGAAAATTATCTCAGTTGGGGAACTAAGTCAGCGCCAGACCAGAGGCTGACCTGTAGTCACCCTAATAAAGCTTAAAAGCAAGCCTCAAAACAATCCAACAGATTCCAAATAACCTGTGAACCCCAACTGAATCCAACAACTCTTAAAAAAAAAAATCAAGCAAGCAACAGCATAAAACTCAATGGCTAGCACACAGTCAAAAATTACCAGTGGAAGAGAAAAATGTGACCTATAACTGGGAAGAAAAAAGTCATTAAGTACAGATCCAGAAATGACAAAGATGATATGATGAACATAAAAGATGTTAAAATTATATTACAAATATGTTCCATATATTCAAAAAAGGAGAGGAAAACATGGTCACAAGGAGAGAAACAGAAAATATAAGAGATCCAAACCAAACTTCTAGAGATAAAAACAAGTCTAAAATAAAAAGCATGCTGGGTACAATCAACAGCTGATTAGAGAACCGCAAGAGAACGTGAATTTAAAGACACAGCAATAGAAGCTTCAAAATGAAGCACAGAAAGCAGAAATCCACACACACAAAGCAGCATAAGTGATTTACTGTAAAAGGTCACCTGAATCACCAAGAACGTGGGGGACAGGATCAGTATAGGAAGACAAAATGGCTCAAAATTTCCAAAAGTTGATGAAAACCATAAACTGAGAGATGCAAGGGAAATCAACAAACCCTAAGAAAAATAAACAAAAAGAAAACCACACCAAGGCACATCATAATCCAGCTTCTGAAAACTGGTGATAGAAAAATCTGAAAAGCAATGAGAGAAAAGTATGTATTACATTCAGGGGAACAAAGAAAGACGGCAGACTTTTTGTCAGAAACTATGCTGAGCCATAAATATGACAACTGAGCAACATCTAAAAAAAAATGTGAACTGATGGGGTGCCTGGGTGGCTCAGTCAGTTGAAGGTTTAGCTCTTGATTTCAGCTCAGGTCATGATCTCAGGATCCTAAGATTGAGTCCCACATTGGGCTCTGTGCTCAGCAGGGAATGTGCTTTAGAATCTCTCTCTCCATCTTCCACTGCCCCTCCCTATGCTCACATACATGTTCTGTCTCAAATAAACAAATACATCTTTTAAAAAAATTGTCAACTGACATATCCATACCCAATGTAAGTATCTTCCAAAAATTAAAGCAGAATAAGTTTATTTGAAGGGAAAAAACATTGTGAGAATTCATCACCAGCCAACCATTACTAGAATAACAGGCAAAAGAAAAACAGTACCAGATGGAAGTTTGCATCTAAACAGGAATTCAGAATGCCTGAAAGGGTAAATATGAGGGCAATATAAAAGATATTTTATAGAGATACTTTCTCCTTGTTTAATCTTTTTAAAAAATAACTATTTAAGCTAAAAGTAATAACAATGTGTAATGGGGTATACAACAGACACAAGTAAAATGCATGACAAAATAAAATACACAATGTGGTGGGCTAGAGTTAAAAAAATACTGCTTGTACAGTATACAAAAAGTGATACTGATAAGTTTTAGTTATCTTGAAAACCTTGGAGCAACCATTAAAAACAAAGGTGAGGCTATCTCCCCTTTTTGCAAAATCAGGAAGCTAAGGCTCATCTTCCCAACTGCTAAAAGAATGCAATTATATAACATATGCAAAAACAGTATATGATACAGCAGGAATTGATATAGTAGGAATTCAAACATTTGCTTCTTCCTTAAGAACAGACTTGCTGTTGGACTTATAAAATCTAAAAATACCACAGCTGTCAGTTACTACTTTGTTTTCTCTTTCAAAACAATAATCAATCATAAAAAAGACCCAATGTGTGTATGACCTAAATGACTATCTATCTGTTAAGATCCTGGCTTCTCTAGTTTCCTGTATATCAATATAAACATACCATTAAAAAAAGAAAAAAAAAAAAACTTAAAATCTTCAGGCTGTGCTTCCAAAGTGAATACGGGGCTTAGAAGTTTCTTAATCTTCTACATAACCCTCATCTACCTAAGACAGATATAACCGATACATAACCCTAAGATTATTTTAACAAAAAATAAGTTCAAAATTTTAGCCCAAGAAACATTTCTATCAGTGACATCTATGTTGCCATGACTCAAAGAATATATTGCTGAAAATACATTTAGGTAGCTCTTTCACATAGTAATAAGGCTGTACTCTAACCTGCCAACAGCAGGAATGAGTAAATAGATTTCCTTGCCAATGGCCCAGTGCTTTGTACATATGAGGCATCCCAACAGCCTGGGCAAAACCTATTAACTGACAGGATATATTTAGGGCATAAAGAAAAAAAGAGAGCATGAAAGATAATTTTAAGGTTTCAAGCTTGGGGAGCTGGAAGGAAAGTGGAGCCTTTGCCAGTTATAGGGTAACTGGAAGATAATGTTTTATGTCAATATAATATCTAAAAGGCATCTAAAATATATACATTTAGTTGGATAGCCTGACTACAGACATCATTCTAGGCATCATCTATATATACAGAACTTGAGAGCTGATCCTACAGACTAGGAAAGAACCGAAGATCAAGAAATAATCTATGGGGACAACCATGATTAAGGGTTTCCAGGCAGGTAAACAAAGAACCACAAATAAGGGGCAGTTGCAAAAGCAGGTGAAGTAGAGATTTAGAAGAATTTAGCGTCACTGGAGTCAAGAAATAGTTTTAAGTCTGGAGTGGTCAGCGTTCAACTCCTAAACTCCTGAAGGAAGAAACTATATTCTTTCACCTACGAAGGCCGCATTACAGTAGGCGGTCAGGAGCAAGGATAGGACATCCTTATCCTGTGCCAGTCAGGCACTGCTTGACTGCTGTTAAACAGAATTCACATTTCTCACAACACAAAGTGTTGTTTTCATACCCAGCTCACATAAAGAGACTGAGGCACAAAACACTAATATAATTTGCCGTAACTTACAAACCTACAAGACTCGGTCCTGAAGGAGACCATTACTGAGAACAAGTTCAGTGCAGACCTAGGGGGGAAACTCCAACTGCAGGATGTTAAAGTACACCAGAGGTATCCATCGTCTCCTCCCTGTCCATCCCCTCTTTATTAGAAACCTACAGTACACCCAGTTTAAAAAAGTACAAACTGAGATACACCTAAGTCTCCACACACACACACCCCCACTCCTTTTCCTATTCCCATCTTCCCTGTCCTCAGCCAAACGGACCAGGAGTAGATAGTTGGCCCACAGGACTATCTTCCAGAAATTCAGAATTAAAATATACAGACACCTGTTGAGGACCATGCTGCAAAAGCAGAGCGACCTGGCACCACGGCAAACCCAAGTTTCATGCAAACCGAAGCCAGAGGGAAGCAGAAACCAAGAGCTTTAAAGAGAGCCAACTTAAAAGAAGTTAGAACACATATAACAGAGTCCAGAGTGGCAGAGACAAGACCACGTGTTCCCAGAGAAAAACTCAAAAGTAACTAATTGCCTGGAGATTTTCTAGTTCCCAGGATGCTGAGTTGGACTTCATGCAAGGGACCTCAGAGGCAGTCCTCCAACTGTTATGACAAATGCCTTTTTAAACTAAGTTCATTCAAATGGGTTTTTGACTCTCGCAGCCAAATAATCAAGCCATTAAAAGGGGTCAAAGGAAAAACACTGAATAAGCAGCTACTATATGCTTCAAAATATCTATGAGGTATCTTGACTCTCACCACCGGGGATGAGGAAATGGAGGCTCGTCTATATTAATAGATCTGCATGACTCCAAAGCCCAAACTCTATATTTTGCTTCATTTCCATTCAAGTTGCATCCAATCTATTCCAGACCACCAGGCCATTTATCTTATTTTTTTTTTCACGAAAAAAATCTCAGATTAATCCAAAAATGTTAATGTTTCTCCTTTTAACCTGTTGAGTCTCTCTACACTTCCAACCCTTTCTCTAGTATTCAACAATAAAATGAACTTTTATATGCAAAGACGAGTAGAATAAAGACCTTCGGATCTTCTGGTCTGTTTCAAAACTGATAATAGTATTTTTCTTTCCTTTGCCTACTTTACCAGTTGATACATCCTCAAGTCAAGCTCAAACTAAGTGTGGATCTCTTCCTGGCCTGTCCCACCCTCCTTCCAAGTGGGTGACTTTATTATTAAAATGCAGACCACCTGACAGAAAGAGAACAAATTCAGCTTGCCAAAAAAAATTATCCTACCCTAAACGACTTCATTATTTTGGGAGATTTTATTTTTTAAGTAATTTCTACACCCAATGTGGGACTCAAACTTACAATCCCAAAATCAAGAGTCACATGCTCTAAAGACTGAGCCAGCCAGGTGCCCCCCTTCAGTTACTTTTCAAAGGCAAGACAAATCAACAAATATCCACATGCTAAAAGCTTGAAACCCTTACCAAAAGGTTATAAAGACTAGCACAGAGTTCGATTTTTCTGTCCTTGAAAATCAGTCCGCCACGATGGAATGGGAGGGAGCTTTTTAAAATCCAGACCTGTCTCTTTTGCCCATTCTCAAAAAAGACATTTCTTAAGTTTTTCATATTTTCCTTAAGTATTTAGGAGACTCCACTGCCTATTTATAAGCGGAAATTTCCCTATTTCCAGACAGTACGTTCCTGGAATTAAAAATAAAAAAAAAATAATAATAATAAATGTACTATCTTTCTTCTAGCCTCTACAGATAAAGGAGGATTTCTTTGGCTTCTAGATTTATCCCAGGAATTTAGAAGCTGAAGAAGCTCCCTTACTGTGGTGCAGGGTCTTTAGCAAGTTCCCTATCACTAGCCTGGGAGTCTATCTCTAGGACCTTAGTTAGCAACAGTGCAATTACATAGGTACATTTATTAATCACTGGTCACCAGTTTAGCCTGGGAACCCATTTTTTCTGACCGCCTTACGTTCTTTGATCTCTCAAAAAGTGCCCTGTTACTCACAGCCACAGCTAACAGCGAAATCCATCCTCAACCCTGGGGTCGCTTTGCCAGAAGGAACATAAGAAAGTAAGAAAATCCGTGGTACTACTTGCAAAAAAAAAAAAAAAGGTGACAAGACGTTTAACAAGATTCATTACTAATGCACTATTTTAACTCGACACTGATGGTGCTAGGGAACCCTGCTACCCACCAACTGCTGCTCCCAAGTCCTAAACGAGACCTTAAAACCCTCTTTGCATTCCTGAGTACCTTAGAATTCTTGAGTCCTCCCTATCTTCTGAGTATTTTGCAGGAATCTGATACTCAGATACTGAGTGTCAGAATCAGCATCAACCAGTGTCACTGTAACATCACCTCCAACAAGCGGTGGGAAGCAGCCTACATGTTTTGCAAGGGGCTGGGTAACCGCGAAGCTGAAGAGAGACCCAGAATGCTTAACCCTGGTTTGCACTGAAGACCATCAGGTGATGCGTGTCAGCTCTACTTCTCAGCCTGAAATTTCCTTAACACCCTCAATTCCAAGACCGGCTCCGGCTGAATCAGGTTTGAGAACAGAGAGAGGGCGAGCGCGCTCTGCGCACACCCCTGCTAGTGGTTTAGAGCCTCCCCCCGCCGTTGCCATCTTACCGAGGCTTTGCACACTTTGGGGTCACCCCCGCCTACGTGTGTGCAAGGCAGAGGAGGCAGGCGCCTGGAATAACACAAAGTACGCCCAATCCACTCGCGACGCGGAATGGCGAGGGCATCTAAACCGTTAACGACGAGCAGCCTCGGAGCCCATCCGACAGCACGATGCAAACCATCCACGCTCCGGGGAGCTGCCTGGCGCCTTCCGTTTCTGTCCCGCGACCTGGGCTGCGCCAGGTTCCAGGGCTCTGGGGTCCTGACACTGAAGGATGCTGCTCGGGGACAAAGTGCAACGTCCTCCACCTCCTCCTCCTCCTCCTCCTCCACCTCCTCCTCCAGCAGACGCTCCCGTGCGCGCCCCACGGACCCTAAGCTCCCGCACCGGAGCCCCGGCTCCGAGGACCACCCTGGGGATGCACAACCGAGCTCGTCATTCAGCGGGGGGAGGGGAGGCTGCACCCGGGCCGCCCCAGTCCGGACCCCGGGGGACCCGTCTCGAGCCCAAGGACACCCCCTCCCCCCCCACCCAGCGCCGCGGGCTTCCTCTCGCCGCCCAGCTCCTCCCGCCCTCCTCCCACCGCCGTGCGGCGGCGCAGCTCCGGGCAGCCCCGAAATCCTAGCGGGAGCTGCGGGCCGGGCCGCCCCTTGCGCCGCGCCCCCCCCCACCCCGCCCCCGGGGCCAAGCGCGGCTCACGCTGCGGGAGGCTCCGCACCCGCCTCACCTGGGGCCGCAGCCTCCGCAGCTCCCACGCATGTCACCGGCCCGCAACCACCAGCCTAGCGCGAGCCGCCGAGCGGCCGGGCGCCCCCCTCCCGCCCGGCCCCCGGCCCTCCCCCCTCCCCGCCCCGCGGCCCGCCCCGCCCCCGCCCCCGCCCTCGCCCTGCCCACCCCCGGCTTCCGCCGCCGCAGTTCCAAGTCCGCACCACCACCTAGTCCCCACGCCTCCCACTCACTCTCGCGAGAGGCCGCGGCGCCTCTCGCGAGAGAACAACTCGGTGGCCGAGCCCGCGCAAAAGTGGGTGGGCTTTTTTAAAAAAAAAAAAACCTTCCCACGTGCTCTGGGGCCGCTCGCCGGCGGGGGCGGGGCGTGCGTCACGTGACGCCCAGGCGGCCTCCCTATTGGCCAGACTCCGCCCGGCCGTGGGAGCTTTAAACTCCAGGCTGACCTACGAACCTGCGGCGAACGTCATGCGCGCTTCCTGATCCGTTACCTTGGAAACGGCTTAACCCTTTCCTCCGGCAAGATGCTCAGGCGCTGGCCGGCCGCGCAGGTTTGGTCTCGGGCCCTTCCTGCGTTCCTTCCCGCCCCCCCCCCACCCCGCCTTGGGCTCACCGCCGTGGGGTCAGCGGGGCTGGGCCCGCCGGGCCGTCTTCGGGGAGCGGGGGCTCTTCCCAGAGCGCTGCCCCGGCACCTCTGGCGGCCTAAGCGGGGCTCATCCTCTCGGCGTGGCTCCGCCCCTTCTCCCCGGCATCTCGGGGGGCGGGGGGGGGGGAGGACCACTCAGCGCTGCAGGCCGCCGGCCCTCCCCGAACCTCAGCGAGGAGCATCGCGGGCTCTCCGGGCCCTAGTGCTCACCCTTCCCGACGTCCGCGGTGTCGGACTCGGGAAGTGGAGCGCGGGGCCCCGCGGGGCCCCCGAGCCGCGCACGATCACCTAACTGTGTTATTTGCGTTTAGGGCCGGGAAGGCCTAGTCCGGGCGAGTTGCACAGCCTCCTCGGCGGACCTCTCATCCAGGCGGGAAGTCCCCGGAGGATGTGGAAGACGTTTGGAACTTGGCATCCTCGTGATGAGGAGTCCTAACCCCTGTTTGGGGGATGGGGGGTCAAAGGGTGCAACCCTCGTGCATCCCATTTCTGCAGTGGGCGGGCTGCTGCAAATGTCAGGCACGGCTCCAGGCCGTGGATTGAGCCGCGATGGGGGCAGAGGAGTCTGGGTGCTTACGGGGGAGGAAGGGGAGAAGGACAACAAATGTTGGGGGGCGTCAAGCTCAATGCAAGGAAAATCACAACAGTCGATGCTGCGATGGTGATGGTGGTGATTGGGCGGCTGCTTGAGGGGCGGGCCTTTGGAGGACACGCGGAAGCCGTGGTTTGCATCAACCCTCAGGCTGACGTCGGAGGGAAGAGCGAATTCAAAGGCCTTGCATTGGGTTTGATGGGGGGAAGGGGGGGGGGGAAATAGGAGAAAGTAAGAAGAAATAAGCTTGGAGAAGTAAGCAAACATGGGCCGCATCCTGTAAGGCTTTGTAAGCTGAGGAAGGAATTGTTGGGGATTTAAATGCAACAGAAAGCGATGGAGAATTCTTTTTTTTTTTAAGATTTTTATGTATTTATTCATGAGACACAGGCAGAGGGAGAAGCAGGCTCCAAGCAGGGAGCCCGACGTGGGACTCGATCCCGGGACTCCAGGACCAGGCCCTAGAATTCTAAAGAGGGGAGGGGCACCTATGCTGTACCTTTTTTGTCTCTAAAGCTCTTCCCTGCAGAGAATGGATTTTTTTTTTTTTAAGGAGGTCACAGAGGAAGCAAGGAGATCGAGACTAGTAGTCCCAACGCGGACACAAACCTGAAAGGCCTAATTTTCCAATGACCTTGACATTCCTTTATCTTAGAATCCATTAGGTCAGAGCCATGGTGCCTGGCTGCTGCCTTTTGTTAAAAGCATCTGGATACATCTTCAGTTACTGCTGTTTAATAAGAGAAATGAGTGGAAACGTTTTTGTTACTTGGGAAAATGAATGTCCCAAAAGGAAAGTCATTATTTTTTTTTCTCTCTCTCTATGGACACCACACAGATAACTACCTCTTCTATCTATTCCTAAAGTCAGTTCTATGAAAAAACAACAACAACAACAACATAAAGTCATGTTCGGTGCAGATATTTATTTCCTAATTATAATTATTTCCTACTTATAAGATGTGAAAAGAGGTTGAAGGCTTAGGATATGAAAATGTTTCACTAAAAGAAGCAGAAATCAGGAGACAGTATTGCCACCGGAAGATCTCTCATTAACTGGTAAAGCGACCAAATCAAGGTTCCTTATCATTCCTGAGTGTCAGCTTCCTTCATACATAAAACAAGACAATCTAACTAGCTTACACACAGAGTGGTTAAGCCTGAATTACACTTTGGCATGCACGCATCAGTAAGACGGAAGCTGGAAAGGGAAATGAAATTTTTGTAAAATCTAAGAGTCAGCAGCGCAAGCCAAATGAAATTGGAGGCCCCTACTCTTGCGTGTGTGCGCGCGCGCACACACACACACACACACACACACACCAGCTGAGGAACTATGAAGCTGGTTCATACAGATACCAGGAATGCTTCCCTAAGAAACCTTGGCCTTCTCAGAGTGTGAAAACGGAAGCATTGCCACCTGTTCAACTTCATATTCCCTGTAGCTATTTTGAACCCACGTAGTATTTAATAATGGTTCACATGTTCCTGATCAAGATTTAAGAAATAGAAAATCTTTTAAGAGATCCGAGGCGACATTTTAAAGTTAAGCTAACACTTTAATGTTAATGAAAATAAGATTTCAAATAAGCATTACTTTTTAAAGGGGAAAAAAATGCTAAAAGGAGAAAAGGCATTATTTTAGCAAATTAAGACTATTCTTTTAAAATGCTGAAAAAAAATGGAGCGCTCTCTTTTGCGTGCTGTTTGCAGTCCTCGTAATGATTAACTGAAACAGCTGCTTGGTACTGCTAATGTAGTTGAACAATGGACTCAACTCCACCACTCGTACATATATTAATAGAGCCATAAATCCTCCCAACTCACCCTAGCAAGACAGACCTTGGTCTCTTTTGCTAGCTACAATTATTTGGAGTACAACGAATGTGAAGTGAGAAAAAAATTGAAGATCAAGATCCATTTCTGTGGATGTCCCTAGTTCTGGATTCTTTTAAAATTATTTTCTGTCTTAACAGTTTTATTTAAATATAATCCACATACCATACAATTCACCCATTTTAAAGTGTATAGTTAAATCCGTTTTGGTATATTCCCGGAGTAGCAATCGTCACCAAGATTTAATTTTAGGACAGTTTTGTCCCCCCCCCCCCAAAAGAAACTCCATACCCATTAGCAGTCAATCCCCCACCTCATCCCCAGCCCTAAGCAACCACTAATCTACTTTATGTCTCTACATTTGCCTATTCTGGGTATTTCATATAAATGGAATTATACAATATGTGGTCGTTGGTGTCTCCATTCACTTATAATGTTTTCAAGGGTCATTCTTTGAAACCCTTGTGTTTCAAGGGTTTGTACAAACCCATCCTTTGTGTTGTAGCTTCTGTCAGCATTTCATTTCTTTTTATTGCCAAATGATGATTCCACTGTATAAACATAGCAGTTTATTTCTCATTTTATCACTTAGTAGACATGTGGATTGTTTCCCCTTTCTGGCTCTTATGAAAATAATGCTTTGAGCATTTGTGGCCAGGTTTTGTGTAGATGTTGATCATTCTCTTTCAATACTCAATAAAATTTATCCTGTTTACAAAGTCCATATTTCCTTGCCTAGCACAGTTACTTTGCTCCTACCTTTGCCCTTCTCACCTGCTGTTTGAAGTAAGTGCTCTTCTACCCTACAGGGCTGGCACTTCTACTGAGGCAGCTCACTCCTCTGCTTAAAAAGCCTACAGTGGCTTCATATGATTCCACCCATGATCTACCTTACTCTCTTCTGCTATTATTTCTCCCTCTCAGAAAGTCTTTCTTACAGGTCCTTAAAGTAGGGCCAGATCCTCAACGCTTTGGAGACTTCCCACACACTTTGCAGACTTCCTTCAGCATCAGGTGTTTTTCTCTATCCGCCCCCTTAGCCTCTGAATGCCCATGAATCCTTCAGCATTCAGCTGTACTCTCATTTCCTTAAGAACCCTTGTCCTAAAAAAAAAAAAAAAAAAAACCCTTGTCCTAACTTCCCAGATGAGGTAAACTCCTCCCTATCTGGACTCTTTTTTTTTTTTTCCCAATGCATTTAGCAACATATGATTTTTATTTGATTATTTGGTCTTTCTCCTCTAACAGACGAAGAATGTATAAGTAGGAACCACATCTGTTATTAATTACATATGCCTGGCACATAGTGTTATTAGTTACTCAATACCTATTAATTGGAAGGAAGGGGAGTAGGAAGGAAGGAAGACAGGAAAAAAAGACGAGGGAATGGGGGAAGGAAGGTATCGTCACAGCTTATTCTGTGTTCTATTTTTCTCTCCCTTATTCTGTGTTCTATTTTTCTCTCCCTTATAGTGTTGAAATAAATTTCTAGGCCCAAGATGAAACTGCTCCTGCACAAGGTGCCACCTCACCAAACCAAAACTTAAATAACTTTTCTGTCTGTGTGAAGGTTCCACTAGATCAAAACTGCAGTATATCCGGTCAGCCAGTCCCCCAAAACCAAGCCAGCTTGGGGCTCTATACTTATTTCTTTGTTCTTTCTCCCTCCAAACAAAGTTGACTATGTGGCCCCAGCCAATCAGATATTTTCTATTTTTCTTTTCCTTGTTCTTTTTTTCTTTATTCTATAAAAGCCTCCTGATTGCTGCCCCACTTTGCAATTCTCCAAAGGAGGCTTTCCACTTAATGAAATACAAAATAAAGTTCATTTGTATCCCCTAAATTGTTTAATCATTTTTTTAACACTAGGAATCTTCAGTAAAGGCTTGATAAGCGTTATAAACCAAATCTGCCCTGTGGTAAGGGGAATTAATGGAAGGCCCATTCTATGCCTGAGAGGGTGTAGGAGGGGACACAAGTATCCCCTGTCCGTCCTCCCTATAGAAAGGGGTGTGGAGAGGGGAAGACCAGTGGTGTACTAAGGAGCCAAGGCAGCAGTGTGATAAGTCAGAGAACACAAGCTCTAGGTGCACCTAAAATTGAATTGAGGAATGTCTCACATGTCCCCAGGGAACATTTTAGTGAGCTAATTTCCAGGAATCAAGTTGGTAGAGTCTCCTCTGATGTAATTTTGCGATTTAATGGAAATGTTAACTTTCATTTGTTTACATAGTCTAATGGAGCCAAGACATTTAGGTTCTATGCACATGAAAGAATTATAAGCCAAGCAAGTTGGAATGATTTGTTCTAGATCACAAAGGGGCACTAAATACCATAGTTCAGACTAAATTTAGCTGGTCGCCTGGTTCTACCTATCAATGGAACTAAGCAGACTACACAAAGCTAGCCTCTCAACTTAATCCCCCTAATGACCTTTCGACTACAAAGGCAGGCATCATCTTTCCCCAGGAGCTTTACCCTAGCAATCTCTGACAGCCAGAAGCAGATTCCATGTCGCTTCCTGTTTGAAAACTTGAGTCTCCCTTTGGCCCACTTGCTGAATTCCTGTTTCCTGCCTGAGTGATGGCCCCAGCTGGCAGTTCTTGTAAGAGACAGGAGTCCTTTTTTTCACATTGCTCAGTTTTGGGATTTTGTTTTTTTGATGATAAATTACACACTCCTTATGCAGAACACCGGAAAATACAGGAAAAGGTAATGGAGCAGGTCACCTCCTGGTGGATGCTTTACATTCATTATTTAATAAGTCAATGTAAAATATTCTGAAAGTGGAAAAGTGGGGGGCATTATAATTTCATTAGCCATTTAAACAGGTAAAAGTGCTCTTTTAATTTAAAAGATAAAGCATCTCATCATGTCTTTCTCTTAAAAGCACGTGTATTATACCACAGTCTGATATACTTCCTAACTTACATACTTTACCAAATTCTGTTGTAGTGAATCTCTTGAAGGACAGAAACACATCTCAACCATTGTAACATGATACCAAGTCATGGCTTCATAAATTGTAGGCTTTCATTAAATGCTCAATGACTTCCAAACTCATGACTGTAATTATTAACAAATAGTACAGATGATAATTCAGAAGTGCCACTCCAAATTAAAGACTTCTGAATTAGCAAAATAAATTTGAGGGCTATTATATATCATATTCAAATACAATGAGTCTTCTGATTTTTTTTTAAGATTTTATTTATTCATGATAGTCACACACAGAGAGAGAGAGAGGCAGAGACACAGGCAGAGGGAGAAGCAGGCTCCATGCACCGGGAGCCCGACGTGGGATTCGACCCCGGGTCTCCAGGATCGCGCCCGGGCCAAAGGCAGGCGCCAAACCGCTGCGCCACCCAGGGATCCCTGAGTCTTCTGATTTTTTAAAAAAGATTTTATTGTATTTATTTGACACACAGAGAGCCCGTGCACAAGCAGGGGGAGTGGCAGGCAGAGGGAGAAGCAGACTCCTCGATGAACAGAGAGCCCCACATGGGGCTCTATCCCAGGACCCCGGGACCATGACCTGAGCCCGAGGCAGATGCTGAACTGACTGAGCTACCCAGCCACCCTGAGTCTTTTGATTTAAATCATAATCACCATAGCTAAAATTACTGACTTAACTTCCAATAAATAAAATACAGATGTATTTAAGGAAAATGTAATATATAATTGTCTGAAATTCAAAAACAATCATTCATAAATGTATCCATAAGACATTCTTAATGATACCATTGCCCTTCTGGTTTTAAACGGTTGGTACAGAGTTAATTATAAAAAAGAAGCACAAAGTTTTATAAAAAGCTTATGTTTATAGAGGTACCTGGCTGAGTCAGTAAGAGGGGCATGTGACTCTTGATCTTGGGGTCATGAGTTCCAACCCCACATTAAATGTCGAGATCACTTAAATAAACTTAAAAACCTTATGTTACAGACATTTCTAATTCAGAGAAGCACACATGTAATTGAGCATTTCAAAAGCACTTAGTATAAGTAAATGGAAAAATGCTCTAACTTACAAAAGAAATATTTTACACAACTTTTCAGAAGTGTATTTTGCAAAGGCGAAAGACACTTTCTTTTTGTGTGAGCCAATAGCATGCATGCTTACTACTTAAAAAAAGATATTAGATAACTTCCCCTGGATTAGGTATCTAAAGGACAAGGGAAGTCCTTTGAATATTGTCGCAAATTTATGACCAGTAAAACAGATCCTAGAATGAGTTGTTTCCAGGTCTGTCGTTCCTTGTTGCTTGGCTGCTTTGCTTTTCAAATGAAACATTAACGTGCAGATAAAAACATCTTTATTTATTAGTTAACTCACATGAAATTCAACAGAAATGTCCTTATGTGATTAGATCTTTAAAAGTAAGTCATACTCAAGCATGACTATTGCATGCCTACTTATGGTCCGGGAAGCATTAAACATTGTGGTAAAAATCTAGGCTATGAAGTAGCAGAACTTTGAAGATACCTTTCTGCCTAGGTTTTAGGAAATCGCTCTTCCTTTTGGGATTTTAATTTGTATCACCTAAATTGTTTAATCTTTTTTTGTTGTTGTTTAACACTAGGAATCTTCAGTAAAGTCTTGATTAAGCTACCCTAGAGATGTCTAGTCTGGCCTCAGACTAATGTTGATTCCTATTTGTTTTATATTTCCTGGGATCATCGTTAAACAAATTGGCTCCCCTTCCCCACAATGGAACTTGTGACACCAGCAGGCAACCTTCTGCAGGACAGACTAGGATTCCTCAGAGCTGGTCCTCATGAACTCTGACTCACTCTGGTTGCTGCTTTCCTGGCCTACATCATTTCCCAGTTAGAACCATCCTCCTCCTCTGTAGGATGTGGCTATCAGTATAGCAAATGCAACCTTATGCCACATGAAAGCGAGGATGATACGCGGAATGAACTACGTGGTGGCCCTACTCTAAAGCTTGTTTAGTCCACGTCTGCATTAACTGAGTGAAATGTGATCAGAGGGTGACAGGACTAGAAAATAGACAATATGTAAAATTTAACCTGTCTGATTTCCCCCCAGGGAAGGGAAAACTCACAGGGCTATAGTAAACTCAAGTTGAAAGGCTACAAAAAAAAAAAAAAAAATCTTAGACTCTTCCGTTCTTCCAGAGGGAAGGGTATGGATTTGGGTTCAAGTATAAGGGAGGAAATAGTCAGCACTGTCTTAAAATGGAAAAGTTTATAAACTGTGGGTATCAAATTGCTTAGCATCTATACAATTTATTTTTAAAATACCCTTCTGAGAGCCCAAATTTATAAGGTCCTAATCTCTTACTTTTTCATATTCTCTGCTTACTTCTCAATTGATTTTGAAATTCTTCTTTTGAAAGTGTGTCCTTATCTCACATTTGATTATACAGGTTGCTATCCTTATCAGTTCCTGTAATAAGATTCTTACAAAGATCTTGTTATCTTGAAACATCATGCCTAGAGGCAGGGTATAATGGGTGTAACAAGATTCCTACAGAGCTCCTGTTTAATGGTTTGATGGCCTATAATTTTCTCTTTCTTTCAGCTGCTCAGTAGCTATTTTGAAATTGCCATATAAACTCCTGATGAAAATAGGTGTGCGATAAAATGAAGTCTGATAAATTTTTGTGTATGGCTTGAGGAAATGTCATTCTTTTATGGGAAACAGAAGTCAACATTTTACAAGGTGCTGCTTGGGCTTTAGTTTCAAACCCTGTGTCATTCAAACTTTAATATTTGCCTGCACTTTTTCATAACTTTTAAAATTATCATGAACATTTCTTGTTCCACTGTACCCTTTATGTAATTCTTAAGACTCTCAACTAAGTTCCAGGAGGAACAAAAGTCCTCAGTTGAAGGCTGCTGAAATGCCCATTATGCTATCCAATTTTTAAAGCTGATTATTATTATTATTATTATTATTATTATTATTATTATTATTTAGTAATCTCTACACTCAACTTGGGACTCAAACTTGTGACAGCAAGATCAAGAGTTGCATGCTCTTCCAACTGAGCCAGTCAGGCACCCCATTCAACTGATTCTTAATCATCCTTACTTCCCACACCAGTCAAGTGTCTGCATTTTTACCTAGTCTCCATAAGGTCACTGCTGCTTCCTGCTACAGCAGCCTCTCATTAAAACATGACTGGGCAATGCCATTTTGCAAACAGACCATTCTTTCTGCAGAAATAACACTTGCTTCTTAGATACTATTCAGAATCCAAATATCAGTCCCATCTGCTAGGACATGACAAATGCTTCCTCTGCTTGTTTTCAATAATCTGATTCAGCATCTCTGTCGGGGCCAAGGTTCTGTGACACCACAAGGTTCCATCCTGTTCCAGCTTGTATTGGACCGCTTGTCCCTCATCCTGAAATGGCAAATAATATAAGAAAAGACCAAGTAAATACTCTACTGGCCCTCAGAGAGAAAAGTCTCTTCTCAAATCACTTGCATGTCATAGAAGATTATCATGAACTTTGCCCTCTGTTCATTTGTTCACTTTGGCCAACTTAAGGTTCTATTTTCCTTGGCTCACGACTTTTTTTTTAAGATTTATTTATTTTAGAAAGAGAGAGAGAGAAGTGGGGAGAGAGTGCAGAAGGAGAGGGAGGGAGAGAATCCCAAGCAGACTCCCAACTGAGTCGGGAGCCTGACATGGGACTTAATCCTACAACTTTGAGAACAAAATCCAAACTCAAATCAAGTGTCAGACATTCAACCAACTGAGCGACCCAGGTGCCCCCCATTCCTTGACTCATGACTTTTGATAACTGTAGGTCAAAAATGGAAAGTAATGGAATATAATGATATACAAGTATATGCAGAACAAATACCTGCTACTTGTCAGAAGCCAAAGGCTTTCTGTGCCCCCTGCCAAGCATTCAGTTTCTCTGGCCACTTTCATAATGGATTTCCTCACTAAGCTCCCTGCCTTTCAGTAATATAAAACCAACTTCATGGTAGTTCCAACAACAAGTGGCTGGCTCATTTCCACCTATGCCAGGAGCCACTGGAATATTCAAGTTGGTCATCTTTTACCTCCACAAATGCATCAACAAGATTGCTCTGGACTGGAGATTCCCCTGTATTTATATTCAGGGTGACTTTATATCCTATTTTTACCTGGTATACTCATACAATTCTGGTACACTCACGCTTTTGCCTATTATTAGCACCTCTTTTCTTTCTCAAAAATATGTTTGGAAAATAAATTATAATGACACCTTACTTATAACCTGCCTTAGACAGAATCTCTTCTTCATCTGCCGAGTCAAAATGGACCTGGGCCTACATACCTCCCAGACTGTTAGTTGGACAGAAATAACCAACCAAACCCTAAAGCTATATCTTGGGCTCCACTCTTCCCACTACCAAGATAACCAGTTGGTTGTTTCTCTTTCCCACCATCTAACTCATTTCTTTAAATGTCACCCATCCTTATCTCAGAACACCAAATGGGCATGAGCTACATTTTCTGAGGAACCCAAGGACTTTTCTTGGGTTATTTCTCTTCACCAGTGTTTGTGGTTGCAGAATATGTGAAGGAATTCTAAGTCACAAAGGATAGCTGACAGGCTTTCTCAAGGAAGAAGCCAAAGTGACCCTGGAAAGACATGTCAGCCCTGGAAAGCCCCAGGAAAACCCTATAGCATGTTATTAGTCTCAATAACACCTTAGTAACTTCTCTCCTTACAACTTTCACCAAGCTGCTTAGCACCCTTCTTACCTATTCAGCATTACAGCTATCCTATTGGTGACCTATAACTGTAGGTCCTAAATGCTCTCGGATTACTGCTCTCAAATTCATAAAACTCCTTCACTTTGCCCAGTTCGACTCCTACCCTTCATACTAACAAAGGATACTTAGAAATATATAGTTCGTGTCACACTAAATTCATGGATGTGCTGGAAAAAAAAACTGGCAACCGTACTTCAGAACAATGAAATACAAGCAGAAGAACCTGCCACTTCACCCCTGCTTGACATCTGGAGATCACGGCCACTACCCAACAGAGATGATGCAGAGACTGATAATGCTGGGATTTCTACAACCATCTGGTCCCTGGAAAACTTCAGTCCACTTAAAAGAGGAAGCGTCATCCCCTATCCCCAAGGATCTGACTCCCCCTGAGAATTCTTGAAACACCATTTGGCAGGAAGCCCACATAAGATAAATTCTCTAGACTGACTCTGCCTGGCTCCTGCCTCACCTATCATTTTTGCTTCTATACAACCAATTTGACAGCTGTGCCACTTGCAGACAGGCAGGTACGACCTCTTGTTTATTGCTGCCTTTTCCCATCTGTCACAGAGAGAGTCTGTCACAGAATTGGGCAATAAGCATCAACTGGGCAACAAACACATCTCTACTGCTCCACTATATCTTTTAACTCTCTCTTTTCAAAAAACAAAACAAAACAAAACAAAAAACTCTCTCTTTTCATAAGCCTGCCTGAAAATAGGGACACGATAGTAGTAGAGATCTGGGATCAGAGTCCATAGATGGGACGATAATGGGGCTTCAGGTTGGGTGTGGTCCATTTGCTAAAGAAGCTGAAACAGATATGAGCTGTAGTTGTCTCTAAAAGGACAATAAGCAGAGGGGTCTTGGGGTGGGGGTGGAGCAAGAAGCCCACCTAAGTAGAACCAGAGGGAAATCTAACAGAACAGCCAAGCTGTTCAAGGCAGAGCTATTCAGGACACCTAAGGCAAAGGAGTGCTTACAGATATTATATTTTACAAGGTAAGTAGCTTGGAAGAACGCCTTCCTGGTGCACACTTAAAGGACTCACGATGCCCCAGTCATCTCTAAGGTAGAAGGTTATATTTCCAAGAAGTACTTTATCTCTAGGCTGAGGAGTGAGGGAAAGGGAAGAGAGACAGCTGTGCTCTAATAAATGGGTTACTATTTTGAGGGTCTGGATCTCACGAGTGTTTAATTTGATCCGTCTGACACAGGTTAGGAAGGAAGTCTGAAAGCTTAGCAAGTGCTGAGAGCTGTAAATTTTCATCACTCTTAGCTGTGCTATCCATTACACTTGTCCACTGGATTGGGACAGGTTTTAGGTGGCAGAGCTGGGTGGAAATCCAGCCTGGAGCTCAGTTTCATAGCCAAAAAAATAGTTCATGAATTCAGCAGGTGTCAATAAATCCAATGCCAAGTAGAAGAGGTGATCCAAAAAGCAGACAAAATACAGCATCAGGGAATGCAGGCTCAAGAGACACTCAACAATCCAAGCTGACAACTGGCAAGCACTAAGCAAATGTATCTAACAAATGAAATGGCCTCTATCCATATGGATGCAGAAATGGGACATCAGTTGGGGAAGAAAAATGGCCAAAACAAGGGAGACCTCCAATCCTCCCCAATACCTTAGTTACCAAGAACCTCAGGTCCAAGAAAGGAGAATTATGCCATATGAATAAGAAAACCAAGTTTTTAGATATGGGGCATAAGATCAGAGTCAACACTAGGAAGTTTTGAAGTAAGGATCAGTATGAAAGCCTGGTTCAGGGAAGTTCTGCAGAGAGGCATAGTGTGGGAACTAAGTGGAATAGAGTTTTAAACTACAAAACATATAAAACAAACTGAAAATAATATAACAGATTGTTTTTGAAGAAGCAAAATGTTCCAGTTACAGCTAAAGCTTTATCTTTTCTCCTTTCTCTCCATAGGAAACCACCATCTTGAAATTGATGCATGTCATTACTATTAGCATTTTTATACTTTTGCTATGTATATATGAATCCATAAATAATATATACTGAGTGTTTAAAGTTTTTACATAAATGGTATCATGTGGTGTATACATTTGACAACTTGCTTATTCTTTTATTCAACATTGAAAATCCAACATTCTGACTGATGCATTCATATGATCCAGTCAATTGTATTAATAAATGAGCTTATTTGTCCACTTTTCTACTATTAAATGTCTCTATTTTTATTGCTATAATCTTGCAACAAATATTCCCATATATACCTCTTTGGGCCCATATGTATATATCCAGGAGTGGAACTGTTAGATCATACATCAGATATATCTTCAACTTATTAGATATTAACAAATAGGTATCAAAGTGGTTGTACTGATTTATACCCCCACCTGTAGAGGGCACAAATTCCCATTTCCTTTCAGCCTTGCTAAAAACTATCTCATCACACAGTTTTGCCAATCTGAGAGATCAAAATGACATTTTCTGCCCCTGAATTTCTCTGGCTACACTACTGCGGAACACACATTTTTAGGCATTTATTGGCACTGATTATTCTGAAGTCCTGTGATGGAAATTGCCTGTTCATTTAATTTGCCTATTTTTCTGATGATTGTTTGGTTTTTCAAAATTGATTTGTATGAATTTATACAGATGGCCAAGAAGCACACGAAAAGATGCTTAATATCATTCGTCATTAAGGAAATTCTAAGTAAAACCATAGTAAGATAACTTGACCTACTAGAACTTACCTATTAGAATTGCCTTAAAAACTGACAATACCAAGTATGGCAAGGGTGGGAGCAACAGGAACAAATACTCATACATCAATGATGGTAATGAAAATGCCACAGCAGTTTGGAAAGGAGTTTGGCAGTTTCTTATAAAGTAAATATATAAGCCTATATCTACCATATGACCCAGCAATCCTGTGGTGTTTACCCGAAAAGAAAACACATATTTATATTAAGACCTATATGCAAATTTTTATAATAGTTGTATTCATAATACTCCAAACTGAAAACATCCCAATGTCCTTCAACTGGCAAAAGTATAAACAAACTGGAATATCCATATAGTGGAATTCTTCTCAGCAACAAAGAGGAAAAACTAGTGATATAAGCAATGGGATGGATAGTTCCACATTTTTTAATGGTAAGTGAAAGAAGCCAGACTTAAGGGATGTCTGGGTAGCTCAGTGGTTGAGTGTCTGCCTTTGGCCCTGGGGATGATCCTGGCTGGAGTCCTGGGATCGAGTCCTGCATCAGGCTCCCCACAGAGAGTCTGCTTCTCCCTCTGCCTGTGTCTCTGCCTCTCTCTCTGTATGTGTCTCTCATGAATAAATAAATAAAATCTTAAAGAAAAAAAGAAGCCAGACTTAAACATCTGTATATGTATAATCCATTTTAATGACATTTTGGAAAAGGCAAAAACAGAAATAGAAAATAGATTGATGATTGTCAAGAGCTGGGTTGTCGTGGAGAGAGGGGTTAATTAGAGAGAGGCTCTACAGAACTTTTCTTAGATAAAGTGGATATTCTATATCCTAATTGCAGTGCTGATTGCACAGCTCTATGCAGTTATCTAAATGTATAGAACTATACTAAAAGAGATGAATTTCCCTGCTCATGGATTGTGTCTCAATAAACCTGACTTTAGAAAATAAGTGATTGTATATAAGTCTATGTCAAGATAATTTATCCTGATGCAAAGAGAAACTGAATTTTACTTTTAAATATAAGAATTGCTTCAGGCCGGGCAGCCCGGGTGGCTCAGCGGTTTAACGCCTCCTTCAGCCCAGGGCGTGATCCTGGAGACCCGGGATCGAGTCCCATGTCAGGCTCCCTGCATGGAGCCTGCTCCTCCCTCTGCCTGTGTCTCTGCCCCTCTCTCTCTCTCTCTCTCTGTCTCTCATGAATAAATAAATAAAATCTTAAAAAAAAAATTGCTTCTGGCCAAAAAATGTAAAACATTGCCAGCATGCTATAATCCCTTTCAAATCAGCTGATGTGCTTTAGTAATTCGATTTCCAGCCGAAATTGTGTAGCTCATCAAATTATAATTAGGCTAATTAGAATGTTACATATTAGTGTTTCTTATTGGTTGAAAAACTGTCATCATGGAGTAATGTGCTTTTAGCCATGTATGCTTTCGGGCTGAATAAACTTTTATGGCAGCCTTGAGATGTCTGATATTCTTATTATCAGTTTAATTGGCATTGGCTTTTATCCTTTAATTGGTTATCAGTGTGGCTGGATTTCTGCAGGGATATGCACTGAACAAATTATAAGAGATACACTTTATGTCCTGTTTCAGATTTCTTATTAATTTCCCACTTAACTGCAGGGGGTGGGTCCCAGATTTATAGGACCTGGGTTCTTGAAATTTGTTGACAATTGCTTGGAGCCCAGAACTTGGCCTTCCCAGCTCCAGTTTACTTTTGTTAGATGGGCACCGTGGTGAACAGAGAGGTGGGACCAGATCGGTGATTCCTAAACTGGGTGCAGGTAAGAATCACCCATGGAGGGTGATCAGGGGGGTGCCCTGACCCCTTCCTCAGAGACTGTAGGGCTGTAGGGCTGGGGGAGGTCTGGACATGGTGTAATATGTCTTCCAGATGATTCTCAGGGCAGCTGAGCATCAGAAACTGCTGAACTAGTGCTGCATTTTAAAACTCTGGAGCCATGGGCTCAGTCTGCCCCAGTAGGGCAGGGGTTGGGCTGCTGTTTCTGTAAATAAGATTTTATTGGGACACAGCCGTGCTCATCATTTATGCGTCACCTATGGCTGCTTTCCCACTACGGGGGCAGACTCAAGTAGACCTGACCGAGACCACATGCCCCACAAAGCCAAAAATACTGCCTGACCCTTAACAGAAAAACTTTGCTTGTCCTTTCACTCATGGGTTGCAAAATCATTTCAATAGGTGGCAATCAGTATTTTAAAAAACAAAACAGAAAATATTCAAGTGCCTTGCAGGAAGATAAGTGCTGTTACATTAAGTTTACTCATGTATATGCATAAGTTTATATGTGTCTGTGTATATACATGTGTGTATATATGTAAACATAACTTTATGCATAAGGGGGAATATGTATTTCTTACTGTAGGTAGCAACCCAAAATATTTGAAAAAATTAAACTGTATGATGTGAGGTTGCTTTCATCTGCAGACTTTCTCTCAGTGGCCAGGGGGCTTTGGCCACATGGATGTGAGTGTGTGTGGGGGGGTTCTGGGTGGGACAGGAGATGTGTACAGAACATGCTTTGCCCGACTCCCTGTGCTTTTGGGGCCTGCTTCCTTCTTGGTAAGTCAGCGTCACCCCTTTGAGGAAGGGGAAAGTGCTCAAGGTCCACCTTTGTTCAAAACGTCATTGCTAGAAGTAGAACCAACTGGAGTTGTGTGCAGTGTGTAGGTATTCATCCCAGTGGGGGTGAATACTAAATTTATGGGGTTTTTGTGAGGATTAAATGCACATAGAGTCCCTCAAACTAAGAGGTACTATCCAGTGCTAGGATGTTAGTATTTTTTATCTGCAGCCTCTCATTCCTGTGGTTGGTACCCACATCCCAGCAGTAAGACTAGCTCCTCAACGTTACCAACCATAGCACTGATTGCCACATTTTGTGAAGGCACCAGGGGTGGCAGGGGGACTTAGGGAGACGAACACCAGGGCCAGAGCTAGGGAACGGAAAGATGGGGTTCAAATTCTTGGACTACCAGGACAACTTCCATTTCTGAAGTTAATGATAATACAGAAAAATATATTGTTTAGATTTCCTGGCGGAAATTCTAATTTGCTGGCACTATGCTGTGGTCTGAGCTTTGAAATCCTAACCCCCAATAGTATTAGGAGGTGGGGACTTTTGGAGGTGACTAGGTCCTGAGAGCACAGCCCTCATGAATGGGATTAGAGCTCTTAGAAAAGAGACACCAGAGCTCTCTGGCCCTTCCTGCCATGTGGCCAGAAAGTGGGCTTTCCCCAGACACAGATTCCCCAGGGCCTCAGTCTTGGCACTTCCTGGCCTCCAGAACAGTAAGAAATACATTTCTGTTGTTTAAAGTCCAAGCACTCTGTTATAGCAGCCTGGAGGGACTAAGACAGACTATAAACCATTGGCTGCCAAGAGTAGAAACAGGCTTTCTGATTAATCAAGAATTATAGGTATGTAACACATCACTTCTTTAAAAAGCATTAGTATAGGGGCCCCTTAGTCAGCTAAGGCTCAGGACCCTGGGATGGAGCCCCACCTTGAGCTCCCTGCTCAGTGGGGAGCCTGCTTCTCCCTCTCCCTTGCTACTACCCTGGTTTGTGCCCTCTCTGTCAAATAAATAAATACATAAGACAAATTGTTAAAAAAGAGAGAATGAGTATATAGTAAAATATAATTTGCATTTTATTTTTTTAAAGATTTTATTTATTTATTCATGAGAGACATGGAGAGAGAGAGAGAGAGGCAGACACACAGGCAGAGGGAGAAGCAGGCTCCCTGCAGAGATCCCAATGTGGGACTTGATCCCAGGTCTCCAGGATCATGCCCTGGGCCAAAGGCAGGCGCCAACCCCAGAGCCACCCGGGGATCCATAATTTGCATTTTAAAGTGAAAGCAATTTAGTCTGATGATTCAGAAAGCCAGTTCTTAGGATCTAGCTATGCCTCAGGGTCACCATGGAGATGCATACAAATTTGGGCTGCTTTGAAAGGGGTGCGAATAAAAAAAAAAATTAAAAAAAGGGATCCCTGGGTGGCGCAGCGGTTTGGCGCCTGCCTTTGGCCCAGGGCGTGATCCTGGAGACCCGGGATCGAATCCCACATCGGGCTCCGGTGCATGGAGCCTTCTTCTCCCTCTGCCTATGTCTCTGCCTCTCTCTCTCTCTCTGTGACTATCATAAATAAAAAAAAAAAAAAAAAAAAAAAAAAAGAAAGGGGTGCTAGATGACACGCTTTTTTGGAGTTTAGCCTCTGGTTCCTTTGTTTCCTAATTTCGTCAGGACCCTTTCTGCATAATCATTTGCAGGATTGATATTTCCCTTTCTGTAGAGTCACTTGCAGGACTGAAGGGGTCCCCACGGTGTCCCGGTCCTCTGAGCTGCTGTTTGAATTACTTCTGACTTAGTCAACCAGTAGCTGTTGTGCGCACACCACGTGCCAAGGGCTGTTCCACGCACGGAGTCACACTAGGGAAAACATTTTCTCCCTAAGTGGAGGGACCCACTCCTGGGACCTGATGTTTGAACCCTTCCCTCAAAAGGGCACACGTTCTGTGAGACGGTCCAGTGCCCCTCTAGACGTGGCAGGTTTTCCTCAATCTCACTTGCTTCTCTCATTTAGGATGAAGGCAAATCCCATCTCTCTTGCCGGGCCTTCAAAGATTTGAAGACAGTTCTTACATCCCACCTCACATCCGCCTACGTCTACCCCGCTCCCCACCCCTGAATTTTCCCTTTTTCATACTAAGAATCCTCCAGCTTCTTGTCCCACCAAATGTGGTAAGAGTTTTTTTTTTTTTTTTTAAGGTTTTATTTATTCATTTGAGAGAGAATGAGCAAGAGAGAGAGAGCATGAGAAGGGGGAAGGGGAGAAGTAGTCCCCCTTGCTGAGCAGGGAGCCCCAGGTGGGGCTTGATCCCAGGACCCCAGAACCACAACCTGAGCTGAAGGCAGCTGCTTGACCGACTGAGCCACCCAGGTGTCCCAAGAGTGTTGTTCCTGAAGAAGAGTCCCTAATAAGCTCTAGTGGCCACTCTGGGCTGTCACCTCCCAGCTCCGAATGTACCTTTGATGCCATGCCCTGTGATGCTGGTTTGGGGCCCACAATACAGACGGCACATTTGTCAGCTAGTTTCCTACCCATTCTGCCAATGGAGGTTGCAGGAGGGCAACTGAAGGCAGGAGGAAGGACCCCCTCTTCTTGTTTGACTCACTGTTGCTGCTGCTGTGGCCTGGACACTGGCCGTCTGCCAGGTGGAGGCGGCTGGCCACATTCTCCAGCTTCCTCTCCTGGCCTGCCCAGGGCCAGTTCCACCAAACCCATCTTCGAGAGGCACCATCTGAAGGACAGAGCTCCCTCCTCGGAGGCCTGAGTCCCACACCAGATGGGGGAGGCCTCTGAGTTCCTGAGGATCTTGCAGGGCATCATCTTCTCCAACAGCTTCCACCTACCTGACGAGGGCTCCGGGTCTGTATTTGCCTCCCACACCCCTCTCTAACATTGTCATGCGTCGTGATAGCCAACCTCCAGGCATCTCAAACCCATGATGTCTGAGTCTGAATCTGTCCTTGGTGCTTTCCTGTCCCATTAGTAGAAACCTGGGTTCCTTCCCTCCTTCTCCTTCATCCACAGCCAGGCTCCCAGGGCAGGCCACTGACGCATTTGTATTTCTGATATGTTCCTTCCCTTTTTAATTTTTTTCTTTTAGAAAGATTTTTATTTATTCATGAGGAACACAGAGCCACAGGCAGAGGGAGAAGGAGGCTCCCCATGGGGAGCCCAATGCAGGACTGGATCCCAGGACCCTGGGATCATGACCTGAGCTGAAGGCAGACGCTCAACCCCTGAGCCACCCAGGTGCCCAGATCTATTCCCTCCTCTCCAGCTCCACTAAAGCTGCCCTAAAGAATCCCTCACCACATCTTGCCCAGCCCTTTGCTCCAACCTCTCACTCATCTCCATCCTCAGCCCTCGGCAAGCCGGTCCCACCCACAGAGGTCGCTCATCTGTCCAGGGCATAAATTCAGTAGCATCACCCCCCTCCCTTCCTGCTCAAGTTTCATCTTCTGTCTCTTGCTATAGTTAAAACCCAACTCAATGCCACCTTTTCAAGAAGGTGCCCCGAGGCCCCCACTACACGTTCCCTTCCTCCGTGCTCCCCAAATCCTTGGTGGTGTATTTTTATTTTTTATCCGTGCACATCACTTTGTTATCATAAACCTTCTTCCTCACTAGCCCGAAATCTCAAAGGGCTATTCAGAGATCATTACCACTGGAGATAACACCCATCATGCATTTGGTTAACAAGTGCTTATGAGTGACCTTCAAGGACTCATTTGCCCTAGAAGTAAATTTTTTAAATTAATTAATTAATTAATTAATTAACTTTTAACTTAACTTTTAACTTTAATTTAGTTTTTATGAGGAGTATGTATTTATTTTATTTTTTATTTATTTTTATTCTTTTATATGTATATTTTTTATTGGAATTTGATTTGCCAACATATAGTATAACAACCCTAAGGGTACATTTAATTGTGTTTTGCCATTAAGAATTCCCACACCACATGGACATTACTCAACAACGAGAGAAATGAACTACTGTTACATGCAACTCTTTGGATGACTCTCCAGGGAATTAAGCTGAGTGAAAAAACAGTCGTATACTGCATGATTCCACTACTATGAAATGAAATGACAAAATTATAGAAGTGGAGGTAGATGAGGGGTTGCTGGGGTTAAGGAGAGGATGAAGGCTGGGAGGAAGTAGGCGTGGCTGTAAAGGGCAATGTGATGGATCCTTGTGTGGCTTTAGGGGAGAGAACTGTCCAGCAACTGCACCGTGTCAAGGTCAACATCTTGGCTGTGATATTGTACTTCATGTTTGCTGGATGTCACCGTGGGGAGGAAAGGGGTAAAAGGTGCCCATGATCTCCTTCTGTATTATTTCGTACAACTGTACGCGAATCTACGCTGATCTCAAAATAGAAAGTTCAATTAAAAACAAAAAACAAAAAAAAAGATTTCCCACCACAAAGAAAGTAGGCTTCACACATTTTTCCAAATGCATTCTTTTTATTTGAGAAGGACGATCTCAAGGCAGTGGCCTTTGGGAAAGGCATCTCTCATCATCGTGTACATCGAGATCAACCGTTACTCTCAGCAAAGTACAAAAATACACACATCAGTGACTTCCGTACAATAAATACATAATCATGCATCCCACAATAAAAGGCACGGAAAACTGGTCACTTAGTAGTCATAAAAATTACTAGCTACATTAACAAAGCCACCCAAATTATCTGTATAAGTAACTGTAACAATATATTCCAAAGGTGAAAACACATAAAACATCTTTAAAATAGTATGCAATAAATATCTCAATCGTATATATTTAAAAAATTATGCCATTGTAAACAGCATGTAAACAAACAAAACACATTTTCTTACCATTATTAAAAGGTTCGAACTAGAGCCAAAGTTATAACCTCTGCTCTGTCGGGTGTATTTCACTGGCAAGTGTGCTAAGCAGTTAAAAGTTCCACTCTTTTCTGCAGCAAACAGAGCCCATTGTGTAATAAATAGACATGATCTGCATCTTTCAGATACAAGTAAAAATTTCAAAACAGACTACCAAAATGTAGTAAATCCTCAACTATAAATAATATGGCAAAGGCTAGATTAAAACTATCTTTTGCAATGTAAGGGACGACAGGGACTATGTTGTTAGGTTTTCAACACGATGGTAAACAGGAGACAAATAATTACTGATTATCTTCACTGAAAGGTAAAATAATAAGGGCCGAGTCTTCTGAGCCTCCTTCTTTTGTGGCCCTTTTACGGAACAGAGAGTGAAGTTGCATCAAACTAAGAATTTCCTTCTGCTAGAGAACGAAGAAATGGTTGATGACTTTATACTGATGGGAAAGAAGGACTCCGAGATATGCCTACCAAAATGTAAATATACATACAAGTAAGGTTTTTTCCATACTTACTTACAGTAAAGACCTTTTTTTTCCCTTCCTATAAAGGAACCCTATTGCCTAACCATCAATAAATATTCAGAGAATTTAATTGTTTATAACTCAAATGTTTTGTTTTCTTTCCTCTACACCAGTGCATTGTGGCATACAAATACTAGCAGTGTATTTGCTATATGCTCAGATATAATGCTACCTGTTAAATATTATTACTCCCTACTCCCTATTAAAAATAACTGAGGTGGAAATATCAACCTATTACTTCAAACGGAGTCTTTGAAGTATACCAGAAAGCACGACTTCATAATTTTTCCCCTCTGCTGTGGGTTTACAACGCATACCTCATATATTTTGGTGTATGTGCCATGAATAGGGATATACGCCTTCCTCAAAAGTACTTGAAATTTAACCCTTGTTTGACAAATCTATTAGTCTCTTGGATCACACATGGCATCTACAGTTGTAGAACTGGGGCTCTATAGGACCGATGGAAGACGTACTTGACAAGTGATGGCCAAACGTTATTTGTGGCTGTACAAACACTGGACATAAAAATGGGATTAGTTCTTTATGACATAGAATTTGGTTATTTTTTTGGGGGGGTGGAACAAGACTACTCTGAAATCGCCTGAGAAATATTCAGTGAAAAACCTGTCCTCCCATATTCTTAGGCTGTAGAAAATAATTGTGAAGACAAACTATTTTATTATATTCCCAGTGTCTAATCGAGGGCCAAGTATACAGCAGGTACAAAAAATGTCTCTCGAGTAAAGGAAGAAAGCATTTAATTTAAAGACATGCATTTTTAATTTTTAATTACTATTTAATTTTAGAAATTGTTAACTATAAGGAACTTTTTGTGTTGATCTTTATCATGATTTGGGAACATGGTAGAAAGGTTTTATAGGATCATAAAAGAAAAACAGGCCATTAGGTTACAGATGTTAGTCTCTGTGTTCTAGAAGGGGTGATAATAGCAACAGACAGCTATAAATGACCTGAAATCACACAAATTCAGCCTATATCTCTGGCAGACTATTCCTTTTGAGAAAATTTCCCCTTCACTATTGGCTTTGATTCTTTCTTAAATCTTATAATTTTGCATAGATGAGCAATATATGTGTTCATATAGATTGTACACTGTGTCTGCAAAGGAGAAAGGTCATCTTTAGGGCATATTTAGGAATTACAAGCAAGAAATTGACAGTTATGGGAAAATTCTATAAGCCTCGTTTTTAGAAATAAGAATTCAGATTTGGTAAATCTTTCTGATTTAAAGCTAACAAATGATTACCCTTTTTCAAAATAATCCCTCTCCCTTCATGTTTATCGTCTGTTGGCTTGCCCAGCATGCATGCGTGCTCACCTGCTCATGAGTACTGGCACCCCTCACGTGACTCAGGGAAGTCTAAGCTTTCATTTGTCAAAGTATAAGAATAGAGAGAAGTTTGGGTTCTATATAACCTTCGCTCCTTCAAAAACAATTATTCAACCCCTATTATGTGCTAGCTCCACAGAGACTACAAAGAGAAATTCCAGGGGTCGGGGGGAGCTATATTGAAACATGATGTTATTTTAACAGAGAAAGTTTAAAGATGCTTTGGAGCATGGATGAAATACTTAACTCTGGCTGGGAAAGCCAGGTAGAGCTTCACAGAAAGTTAAAATCTGAACTGAGTCTTGAAAAGCATCGATCTCTAGCAAGTGGTTATGCCAAGGCAGTGAACTGCAAGTAGCTCCAAATTCCTGAATTACAAAAGGTCTCTAGGGGAATCAGCGGCTGAGGATGCTACAAAGGGTAGGCCGAGGCAAAGCCACAGAGCCCCTTACCTGTCACACCAAGAAGTTAGGTTGCTCTACAAAAAGGAGAACCTATGTAAGTACTTTTCGCAAAGGAATGACAAAGCAAATGTGCATTTTAGAAAGATCACTCCGTTGACCACATACAAGATGGTCATATAGAGGTAGGAGAGAATGGATGTAGGAAAACTGGTTGCTGGAAAACAATGGTAAGAGCACAGGAGAGAAGAACCACGAAGGTTTGTACTGGTAGAAGGCTGACTAATGCGATGGAACTATTGCTTTACTGCAACCAGAAATAGAACAGAAAATGCCAATTCAACTTTTGAGGTGGACAAAAACTGAAATACGCCACCGAATAAACACTGAGAAAGCTTTGATGTTTGAAAGGCTTTTGCTTATACAATCCAAAACCAAGGTTGGGGTGAAGCAATGGTTCTGTTCCATATTTTAGTTTGTGAGTTTCTTGGCAGAAGCACAAAATCACGTCATGTTGCTATGAAAACGGTGTCATCTCTCAAAAGCTTTTCAAGTGAAAGGAGGAGAGGAAACAAAAGAACTGCTCCAGTTTGCAACTCTTCCATCCTCATCATTACATATATTAAAAAGCTGCTGCACAACGGAGATGTGCAAACAGGGTAGGTTCTAAAAAAATTTATAATTACCCTTAATTATCCTAGGGTCATCTGTATACCAGGTATCGTGAGAGGCAAATACCCAGAAAAATAATTCCTTCTTGTCACTGTACCAAATCATTCTGGAATCACCATCTAAAGACCCGTCTTCTTGACAACTAGGTTGTATCACTACACAGATTAAAATCCCACGCAGAATTCTGATTCTACCTTTTCCCTCTTTCCTGTAGCTTTCACCCTCTTGTAATTTCAACATTTTTAGGAGGAGGGGAAGTAACAGGAGCTTCAAGTTATCCTATTATGCTACAATAAATACCAGATTTAGGAACAAAATTTTAAGTATCAGTTAGTGACTGAATTCAAATGTCTGGTAAAGATAGAAGTCAATATTAATTTACCCTCCCTTTCATTTAGTGATTTTAACAACAACTGAACTCAGATTTCCATTATGGTAACAATGGTAACAATCTCTAGTTTCGTTTCTTTACAGGAAGTTTCTAAGGTACTTCGCATGACGGAGCACCATCCCACAGCCAGAGAATGTAGCTAGTGCCCCAGCTTCCGAGTAAGTGGCATCACAGGATAAAACAAGATAGGAAAAGTCCCCAACAAAAATTGTATTTTTCTAACCACTGATTTAAAGAGACAGTTTCCTCTTTGGGGAGTTAATCCTTTTTTTTGGATTTTATTTATTTATTTGAGAGAGAAAGAGAGAGCACACAGAGAGAGAGAGAAGCTGCCTCCCCATGTAACAGAGAGCCTGATGCACATGGTACTCGATCCCAGGACCCTAAGATCCTGACCTGACCCAAAGGCAGACAGTTAACTGACTGAGCCACCCAGGTGCCCCTGGGGAGTTAATTTAAGAAAAGACATGAAGATATTAATTTTTTTAAAAGTATCTATCTAGGGATCCCTGGGTGGCGCAGCGGTTTAGCGCCTGCCTTTGGCCCAGGGCGCGATCCTGGAGACCCGGGATCGAATCCCACATCAGGCTCCCGGTGCATGGAGCCTGCTTCTCCCTCTGCCTGTGTCTCTGTGCCTCTCTCTCTCTCTCTCTCTCTCTCTCTCTGTGTGTGACTATAATAAAAAAATAAAAATAAAAAAAAATAAAAGTATCTATCTATATACTACTATGATGTGACTGTTTGGGGGGAGTGTAGAAAAAAATAAAATTACTAAATTTCTAAAGATTCTGAAGTGAGAGTAAATGAAAATATGGACCTGTAATACACAGGTGAAAATATCCATAACCTACTCTGGTACAGACAGTAGTCCTGCAGCTTCACCCTCATGTCAAACTGAACATCAGGGCTATTGATTTGGACTTTTAATTTTCATGCTATAGTTTTGGAAGTCTTTCTCTGTATATCAAATGGCAATGGGAAAGAATTGGTCAAACTCAGTATGATTCACACTTACATAATTTCTGCTGTAAAAGAAAAATTACCAAGTACTTATAATTGGTAATACTGCGTGCCACTTCCAAATGGGAAAACAGAAACACCAAAACATCCACAGTCTGTAGAAAAGACACAGTGAGCCAGTGCCAGAGTCAGTTATAGAACCAAATAAATCTAAACCACATTTCCAACTCCAGAATCATGTAATTCGGCTATTTACAATATTGTAAATTTTGACAATCTTTCATTGTTGCAAATGAAAGGAAAATCTATCACTGCTAACAAATCTCAAAGCTTAGCAAGTTCATGAAAATCTCTTTAGTCTGCATGGTACAGGCTGATCCACCTTTACAAGGATTTTTTTTTTTTAACGTGTTATTTATTCATGAGAGACACACAGAGAGAGGCAGAGACAGAGGCAGAGGAAGAAGAAGGCTCCCAGCAGGGAACCCAATGCAGAACTTGATCCCAGGACCCTGGGATCATGACCTGAGCCAAAGGCAGACGCTCAACCACTGAGCCACGCAGGTGACCCTATGAGGATTCTTCTGTAGGAACTGGCTAAGTCCTCGTGTCTCATTCTCCCTCAGTCAATCACTAAGTTGACAAAACACAGACATCTGCTCATGTCAAAAACACAAATGAGGTCATCCCAACTACCTGCTTACCTGACTTCGAAATTGCAACAGTAGAATGAGCTCCCTGAATTCACTGGCTATTCTGATACCAAACAGATCCAGTCTCAGACGTCACCAGTGTGACGTTTTTCTTGGGTTTTTGTGGTATTGAACATCTCACACATGTTTTGTGTTTCTATAAGGTGAAAGTTATCTATGTTCTAACTATTCATCTCCAAATCTTCACCTAATTACCAGCTCGAGCTCCTTTTTCTTTCTACTGTTTCCATATATTTCAATATATTTCTCATATATTTTCCTGCCTTCCATAATCGCTTGTGCAACAGTGAAATTAATACAAAACTCTCTTTAAAATTTTAGTAAATTAATTCTCATCTCCTACTATACTTCTTAAACAGTTCACAATTCACCTACAGCTCACACTGCAAAACAATAAAATGGTTGAATGTTGGACTTGTTAAATCGGTTTCTTCGGCATACAACATTGGCTCACATTAAGTCAGAACATTTTTTTTTTCTTCCTCAAAAACACCTAATTTTGTTCTCTGTGGTAGGTTATGCCATTATGTTTTAAATTTCTAGTTTTTTAAAGAGTTGAACAAAGAATACTTTTTTTAAACAAAGGTAACTCAAAACTCAATTAAAATCCCACTGACTTAATTGACAGAAACAAATAGAGCATTATCCATCAAGGTTACTATTTGTAAAGCAGGCCAGTCAAATGCAAACTTGTATTAAAAATACACACCCTTGAATCTAAAGCTGGCCCCCCGGAAGTATGTGATATTTTTTGGGTTCAAGAATGTCAATGTTCAGCTGAGTGTTATACTGACATACAAGCGCTGAGATCTCTTTTATAAGAAAAGCAGAAAGTTTATCACAGAGAAGAAGTCCTAACTTGAAGATAAAATACATATTGAGAAAAGACAGCACAGTGAATCCCTTGGTTACATTAAATTCTTAATATTGATGATTTCATTTTGGCTTTATGCCTTTTTCCATATTTATTTTAAATAGGCAAGTTATTTTTTTTTAACAAATTTCTATTACTGTTTACCAATAATGGTAAAAAAATACCATTTTTTAACGAGAAAAAAAACGGGCATCTGTTTGACAGAAATGAGTACTTCAAGTACATAAGTAAATCATTAACAGACCTATTACGCTCTAAGCAACAGCAGTAACAAAGCTAGAATATGCGTTTTGTAAAAAGATTAAATTTCACAACATAATAAATAAATGCACTGATTTATACAACTTGAGAAAACCTTCTACTGATGATCACAAATAATACTGTCTTATCAGCGACTTTGTTGATATCAGCACTGCCTCACATAGAGATTCAAAGGTAAAATTCTTGCCCCCAAAGCCACAAAATATACAAAGCTGGTTTGTTATTAAATATTTTATCTGCCAAAATTCCTGCAAACTAAAATACATCTTGGCAGTTTGAATTACCAGCGTGATAATTATTTTGGTATCAAAAGATAAGAAAAATTTTAATATGAAAATTAATAAAACCAGTAAAAGGAGAAACTTGTTGTATAAATAGACATTTTAACATAAAAGTGAGACTTTTATCTCACTTGAGAGGAAGAAACAAATTCCATACAACTTACTTGAAGATTTGAAAATAATTATCATATTTTCCCAGCTCTAGATAAATATATTACTCCAATTTATTAGTCATCTTCAATATACAATATATAACTCACAAAACTGGGAAGGTTACAATACCAAAATCTTTCACAGCACTAATTACCAGTTACCAGAACTGTAAGAAATCATTAGCTACATATCAGCTTAATACTTAGAATATACAAATAGATATGGCTAAGCTGTGGTAAACAATAGTGCAAACAGTAAGGACCACAAAATATATTCTTTTTTCTCTTTAGCTTGTTTATCTAATTGCATTATCCTACTTCAATAGCATCATCAACTGAATATGGAACTTATCTTAATGCATTTAAAAAGTATCCCTATGTTCTTTTAGATACGGTTAATTTACTCTTGAAATGCAGCTCCTATGAAATACCCAGACTATTTATAAATTCCTATGCAATGAATAACTTGTAGCTAAAACGAAATATTTTATGTGGAGCTTTTATAGCTTTTAAGTAGTGGCTTGGTTTCTGTTTTTCCAACTTAAACTTGGATGTGCATCAAAAATGAAGAGAGAAGATATATAAATATGTGTAAATAGACTATCTTAGTTACATGAGGGGATCGATCTGTTCATCTACAGTAGTAATATGGGTTTTTATTATCAACACTGTTACTGAGTTTAGTGCAGTTTCAGTTACCATTAAACTTATATTCCCGAAAGTAACGGAAAAAGTATACAAATAGGTACAGTCCAGCTGTCTTTTATCTCTCTGTTCTCTGTAAGGATAAACTTTTATAGTTTTTTCTGCTAACAGAAATGTCTCTAAACGAAATTTGGAGACAATAATAAAAAGAAGCAATAATAAAGGTAAAGAATGCTTTGGGTATTATAAAAACCAATAATCATTGCCTTTTTAAAATGTTGGTTGTTTCTTTAGGAAGGCCTGCTACTGCAAAGGCATCGTCTTACCATCTGACACAGAGATTGCTATACAAAAGTCACTGGAAAGATGCCATAGCAGAGATAAACAAATCCCAGGCCCCCACGGCACTCTGTGAGGGGAGGCCAAAGAGGAAGAGGCAAGGCTGCCAAGCACCATGGGAACTGCCTGGGGAGGTTATTCCATTGACCAATAGATAGTATTTGAAGAACCTTCACTGTTCACTCTTTCCAACTGATTTTTAAAACCTGGGTGTTTTAAAACTGCCACTTGTATTATTATCAAACTCTGAACCCAGTGTTCTACCCAACTTGCATCTGAAAAATGCAGGATGAGTTCATTCTGAGGGGAGAGGGCAGGAGAGATCTTAAACATCAAAGCTGAGAGATGTATCATTTATGGAGCTTAGTGAAAAACTATACCCTCGAAGAATTTGCATCTATATGACACGAAAGTCCGTTGTGTTGTCATCCTAGTCTGAGAGAATAGATAATTTACTTTAAAAATGATGTTTATAGAGGTTTCCACTGTAATGTTCTAAGCCATAGCTCTGCATGAATATTTTCTTTCTCGAATCCTGTTAAAAGTAACTTCTATTATGACTAAAGCAGTGCCCTCTTTATTTCTTAAAATTAGCTAAAGAATCTCTAGGCAGTAATGTTTTAGTTAATGATAGCAATATGTAAAAATTATTAAGTGAAGGATTATTGGCAATAAATCATTGGGAAAGATCTTAATATAGAATTAAATAATTTGTATTTTAAGGATCAAAAATATGATATATCTCAGGAACTACTTTAAGGAATTATTAACTATCTGAAAAATCAAGATAAGTTAGCATAACAAGAAAAACAAAGTCCAGCAAAACATGCCTTCTTTGAGGGCTTTAACGACACATTCGGTTTACTTGGAGTCATTTTGGTTCTTTTTTTTTTCCCCATGCCTAGTGATTCATTACATGTGCTTGCACTGTTTGTATCCTCAAGCATGAACTATGTCAACAAGATAATCTAGTGATAAGAGAAAGTGAAAAGTACAAGTTGTAGGAGACTGGCCCAGCCTTTACTTATCTCAGTACATATTCTTCTGAAATGTTCCTTGTGACTTAAGTTGTGAACAAATGAGAATGCCACATGAGCAACAAACTCAGCAAATGCGGATTGTTAGTGACTTGGACATGACGTGGGAGCTGGGAGAGGCCAGCTGCATTCGTCAGCCAATCTTGCTTTATCTTCGCTACCAAAATATAACCCCTGGGTAGGCAGGGCATATCCAGAACTAGAATTAGGGATAAGCATTGAGAAGAAATTGTGAGAGTGATGGATGGGGTTAAAGCTCATTTCTGGTTCAAGGAAGTAGTGGGTTGGGTAAGCTACTCAGAGGGTTTTTTTTTTGAGAACTCAAATCCTCAATGTCTGGGAGGGATAAAAATGTGGCTAGGCCAGTGTTAACCACTGACAAATCTTGTTTAAGAGGAAGATTGAGATTTGGTAGGTCTGGAGGGGACCTGAGAGTCTGCATTTCTATGAACTCTCTCAGGTGGCATGGATACTGTTGGTCCATGGACCACATTTGATTCATGACGATCTAGACCAATGCTGTCCGATAGAATTTTTGCCATGATGGAAATGTTCAACATCTGTAGTTTCTACTATAGTTACTGAGCACTTGAAATGTGGCTAGTGCCCTTGGGAAACTAACTTTATAATTAATTCAATGGAAATCTAAACAGCCACATGTGGCTAGTGCCTACAACATTGGACAGCACGGGTCTAGACGTTCACAGGTCGTCTCTTCTTAGCCAGAGCGATCTATATCATGGTCTCCAAATCATCGAACTCATTGATTCATTTAGATGAGCAAGTTTCCTCTTATAAAACACAAACTGTAAAACTAGTTTCTTTAAATTGTTTTCCTCCTGACACTTTGCTTAGATGACCCACAATGGACACTTAAGTGGGGAGAGGTGAAAGGAGTCATTCTGTAGTGGGAGAGTTGATGTAGAGAGGGTACATGGCAGTGAGGAATTGAGCAACGGTGACAGTAATGGGCATGTGGGAGATAGGAAGCTGGGAGGTGGGAAGGGAACTCAGAAAGAGAGGTGGAATTAACACTGAAGGGGAAAATGGAGTACTTTAAAATTTTACTTAGGTCTGTCGCCTCCCTTCTTGAAAAGCAAGTTCTGGGGGGCCTGGCTGGCTCAGTCAGTAGAGCATGGGACTCTTGGTCTTGGGATTGTAAGTTCAAGCCCCACTCTGGGTATGGAGATTGCTTAAAAATAAAATAAAAAATGTACATATAAAAGCAAGCTCTTCAGGAAAATGAAACTGGCAGGGAATGGGTGCCGGCTGGGCTGTGATTTCCCTTCACCCTTCCCATATTATCCAGGCATGGGAGAGCCTGGCAGGGAGGATAGGTGGCGATTACAGCTGGCAATCGGGAGCAGGTTTAAGCTTCTCACCTCAGCTGATAAATGGACCAAGGTACAGAGGCCCCACCTGCATTCCCCTGAGCTGTGACCAGATTTCAGAAAGAAGTTCTTCCTACTTTTTATTTGTAGCCCCATCTACTGTAAGAAGCTGGCTCCTCTGTGATGCTGTAAGGGGCTCTGAGGACACCATCTTGGCAAACGGATGTGAGTAAAAAGTCATCTGGGTCCTGTGCCATGCACAGATAAAGCATACACAAAAAGGATACCAAAAGTGTCATTTTAAGGGATTTCCCTCATCCAAAAGCCATCTGCAAGAAAATTCTAGTTAACTAAAGAGCCCATAATTGAGGTTTTACAGCATAGATAAGAGCTATCACCTACGAGTAAGAAGATCACCATCAAACAAAAAAAATTAATCATTTATATCTTACACTAGAATTTGAACATGTAATATAGCTTAAATCTTTTCTATTGGCAAATGGGTATTTTGGGTGAGAGAAAATCAATAAAGATGTTTATATCAATTCATTTTTCTCTAGGGTTCCTTGCCTCTTTGCCTCTACCTTTCTTTTTTTGGTGGAGCTGGACAGGGATCTGTGATCTCACAGCTGAGTTCAGAGACTCTGGCATCTCTATTTTAATTTCACAGGGAAATGCCTGGAAAAGCAGGACACCTTGCAAGGGGATGGGGAGATGAGCACTATAAAGGAACTGGAAGAGAAGCCCTTGAATTTCATAAGAGTGGGTAACATGACAATATTGAGCAGCTTTTGATTATTTCACACTACTTGATATAATTCCCTTTGGAAAATTAATATTTATTCACAACTTAGGTAAAATATATAGTCAGACACATTTGGTCAGGAGCCCATCAGGCTCATTTATTTTTAAGATATCCAAATTTTGTGATTTCACTAGTAGTTAAATACCTGATTTATAAATAAGAATAAAGTATCAGATATTTAAAATTCTTGGCTATCATTAAATTATATGTCTGACAGTGTTCATTTTAAATGTTTTCCCATTAATTTCTCTCATTAGGCATTTGGCAAATAATTGTCTAGAAAATATCAATGAGAGTATATTTCAAGATTATGCATATGTAAGTTGAATTTACATATAAATGTGTATGTGTATAGAAACATATATGTGTAGATGTATATATGTGTGTATGTATATTTATTGAGCACCTACTTAGAAGGCTACTTCATGAAAATTGTCACCACTGGGTCAATACCCTGTTTACTTCTCTTATATAGAAGATTTTTAAATATTATAATTAATTTTTGGTATATAACGTCTAAAGAAAGATAGTTTAAGGATATTTTTGTGACTTTTTGACACTTATGCTTTTGGCTTTCAAAGATTTGATAATTTGCAATGTTGACTCCTAGTAAGCTACACTGAAGTCTAGTGGGTTAGAAAAAGGAAAATAATATCTACTTGATATAAGAATTAAGTGAGATAATAATAATTAATAATATAAAGCCCTTAAGAAAAAATTTAAAAATTTAAATCTCTTGTTGAGAAGTTGTGTCAGTAGTCACTCTAGTCAGTGGGTAAGTCTGCGTGACCGATCAGTATACAAATCCCACTTGAGACCTTGGGGAAACTCCTGGATGTCAACAGCCCACTACATTTATAAAGGCAAAGAGTATTAAATAAATACTAAATTAACACAAAAAATAACAAAATGTGGGAATTTTGGTTTGGGAAGCTATAATAAGTTTTGTTCAACAACAGAACATGTAATTTTATGAAAATATCCAGAGATTTTCTTAATGTGCATATCTACTGTTGATAATAGAGTGACATCAAATTGGCTTGCATAAAATGTGTATCATTTGTTGATTATGGCACAGACACATGTTCACAAAATCTTAGATACAGAATATTTATCCAAAATCCCACATCAAAGAACAGAAAAGTGCCTTGAACCAACAAAAGGTTCTTCGGTAGTAATAAATTAAATTACATTAAAACTGACATTAAAGCTAAGTTTTACGATATTACATGTGACATGCAAGAAAAAGAAAAACAATTCAGGCAGGAATGTCGTGCATTAAGATTTGCATTCATTCATAACATCTGAAGGGTTTCAACCATATTCTACCACCACTGAATGCTAGGAATCTGAGGTCATACCCAATCTAACATTCAAAACACAACTTAATTTATATCTTAGTCTCCTAACCAATGATTTTAAGGAAGAAGCCAATGCCTCCAATAACGAAACCTAAGAAGTTTTAGCCACATATTGTTATGCAGTCACATAGTAAGAACATTCCATCTGACCAGGTTTGAGGAAAGTAAACATTTCCACCTTTTAGACAATGCAATTGTCTCAAATTCCTCCTACCTTCTTACTAATATGAGCATATTTGAACGTGTCAAGTTTGCACAATAAGAAAATGGCTTTGTGGAATGTATTTTTTGGCACAAAAATATTTTCTAATACCTCAAATCAAAATTTTTACCCACAGCAACATATCAAGCCATAGAGGTGCTTCCATGGTGCTTGCTTTTCTAGGCAGAAAAGTACAGAAACAGACAATTGCTTCTAAGAGCTTTGTATTACGTAGCAATTACTTCCCTTCCAAGGAATAGCACCAAAATGATTACACCTCAGACTGGGGAGTGCTCCTTCCAAACTCTTTAATTCCCTGGAGAATTCGCTTCATATGACCCACTTTCGTTATCCCCAGGTCCTAAAAACAAACAAACAAATAAATAAATAAACAAACAAATAAATAAACAAATAAAAAAAAGAAAAAAGAAGGAAAACAAGTTTATTGACAAGAGAAAACTGGGGATTAAATATTTTACTAGCTTAGAGTATAATTAGCATTTAATTCATTTACTTTAGTTTATACTCAATGATTTATGAAGTAAGAGCTATGAAATCAGTTTATAAAGTTTATAAAGCAAAACAAACCTGATATTGAAAAATTACCAACCAGTAGAAAAAAAAATCACATCCTACACAAACTCTTAAATGTAACGTTCTCAGAAATTATACACAATGGCAGTAATTCGAGTCAAAATTAGTTTCTCCTTTTTCTTCCTCTTTTTTAAAACACAGGTTCTTTTGGTATCTCTGATTAAAGTGACATGTGACATCTGGGCAGCCACAAGCAGTCTTAAGCAGCCATACACTTCCTTCCTAGAACAGGGGACTGGAAAGTAAAGCCTAATCCTAAAGAAAGATATCAGGGGCCACCAGCCTAAATTTGGAATGTAAATGTATTTACAGTCATCTTTAGAGCCTTTGATTTGAATGGATTGTTTAAATATTCTACTTTGTAACGTGGAAGTATAAAAAATTGCTTAAACTTAGCTATCTGTGGGTTGATGCTTCTCCTCACAACACTTGTGGCTCCCTTCCCTCAGAACTTTCCTGGTTTCTTACAGAACTGTCTTCTTTTAAAGAGCCAAGAATTCAATATTTAGCTTTCAGAAATGGAGGATGATTCCAGAGTGTGCAGTGCACAACAGGCACTTGACAAATAAATACTTGTTGCACGAATGAAGGAGATACATACAAGACAGCCGTGATATTCACTACCTGAAAAGCTAAAAAAAAAAAAAAAAAAAAAAAAAAGAGTGATGGCCTCCAAACCCTCTGGTTTCTCTAAGTATACTGGGCACAATCAATGTGAAGTCAAACCCATTCTGTATAAAAAACAGAAGACTTAGAAATATTTGAAAATTAGCAAAAAAGATGGCTTCCAAAGCAGCCTAGAAAACAGGATTATGAGGGACCACAAAATTATGTGTCTGAGATGATAAAGATTCCAAATATCCATTCTATTTTGTAGGCTAGGAGCACTATTTATTTTTAAGCTTTAAACGAAATAGATCAGACTACTGTAAACACGCACACACACGTGCTCTCTCTTCCATTTACTTTTTGGGCTCTTTGAATTGCATAGCAGCAATGCTACTGACAATTTTTTATCTATGGATAATTTTGAATCTTTCTGGAAAATACTCTTTTTACAGCAAGTGCTCATTTCAAGCTTGAGATAATTTCTGGGTCACATTTTTACAGTATGTAACCAACCCTGAAAAAGACATTCTCATAAGACGCCAGGTCATTCACAACCAGTCTTAAGAAACTATATGTTTTCTGAGTGTGTGCTAAAATAGCAAACTTAAAAGCAAGGCCAAATCCTAAAGGTAGATAGTTAGTGCCTGCTACCTAACTCTGAAATATAAATGCATTTACAGTTGTGTTGAGATTCTTTGGGTGGGATATTTAAATACTCTTTCTGCTTTGTGATAACATAATTATCTGATTAAGAAATACATTTAATATTAAATATTTTGGGATGCCTGGGTGGCTCAGTGGTTGAGTGTCTGCCTTTGGCTCAGGGCGTGATCCTCAGTCTAGGGGTCAAGTCCCACATCGGGCTCCCTGCGAGGATCCTGCTTCTCCCTCTGCCTGTGTCTCTGCCTCTCTCTCTGTTTCTCATGAATAAATAAATAAAATCTTTAAAAAATAATAATATTAAATATTTTATCTCAGGCCATATGCACACTGTATTCTCCAGAATAAAAACTTCTTTGAGAGAGGCAGGCTCTGCTCAGAATTACCATTTGGGTGTAATGAGATGAATGTTTCCCACAGAGTTAGACTAACTTATAGCTAAATTTTCTTTGAGTTCAATACTTTCATGTCTTCTAGGAGTTAGGCTATGATAAAGTTGTGCCATGACATCTGTTATATCTTTCTTAATTTATTTTATCACAGTCTTTATTATGGGCCTTTTCTTTCTCTGGATGAATAGGCCTAATTTTGCAGAAATATGCTTTGTATATATTCAGCGATCTCTCTAGTGATCTCTCCAGCCACACGTATGCAAACTTTCCAAATGGAAAAAAATAAAAAACCAACCATACGAATAAAACCATTGTGTCTTTACCATGGTCTCTAGTGCCCCTCACTTTTGCCTACTGTCTTCCTGGAGGGAGAATAATGGATCAGTTTATTTATCTGCTAAAGCACCTCAGAAATATTTTTCTTTTCCCATCTTTACAATGACACATTGCTATCTCTTGTCTTGCTGATAAGAAAGTAACACCTGAGCCAAGATCTGAGTGGGAGTTAGCCATGTGACGGGTAGCAGGAGAAGCATACTGTAGCAGGGTGCACCCCGAAAGGTGAGAAAGAGTTTAGTATTTTTAAGTGAATGGAATATAGCCAGGCTGGATGGGGCATAGACCAGCAAGGCCAGTGATTCACCAGCAGGTTAAATAAATGGGCAGAATAGTGTAGGCCTCACAAAAATGTGAGGCTTTATTCCAAGAGAAGTGGGAAGTCATTGAAAGGTGACCCATCTGATGTTAAGCTATCACTCAGAGTTGCTAAGAACTCTGGCCTCACACAGGCCAGTGGTGAGGTGGCATGGAGTAGGAGTGGGGGAAGCAGGAAGAGAAATGGGCCGAGTTTAGAAACCTGACTGGGTGATGCCCTTCATGAGTAAGGGGAAAACGATAAAGATGAGGAAGGTGCTGAGAATGGCGGTGGGTTTCTCCTGCTCGAGCACCTGGAGGGAGAGAGGGGTGATTCACTAAGATGTAGAGTCATAGAGCAGCACAGCAGAGTAGATGTTTGGTTTTTGACATGTTAAGACTGACCCCCCTGTGTGATAGGCGAGTATCAAGTCGAGTCGGCAATATAATCCTAAAGCTCACAAATGATGTCAGGGCTGGAGCTACAAACCCATGAACCACTCACATATTCATGGACCATATCTGAAGCAACGGGAGTGGATAAGTGGGTAATCCATTACCGACATTCAACGGCTTTACTCTGAAGAGTCTGCTCCCTCTTATAGCTACGACCAGAGAGCATGGGGAGCTCAATTTCTACCATCATGGCTTTGTACTAGAGTAGGCTCTTTCCAAAAAATTATTTTCCTTTTGTTATTCCCCCCCCCACCCTGTTTTAGAACCAAAAGAGGTAAAAAGGACTATAACAATACAAATTTCTGAAAGAAGTGTTCTGCGGGAAAGAATGTAATTTGCATTAAAAATAAAAACACAACAGAACAAAAAGTCCCATGAAAAGCTAAAGAGAGTTCATAAAAATAATTCTTAATCATTTCCTTTTTACTCATATTCCTTCTTCCAGCCAGGTCCTATCATTCTAAATTTGACTTTGTATGTGTATGAGTTCTGTTTTTCCATTCTGCAAATATCTGCTTTACTCACTGTGTGTGTATAGATGTATTTGTATGTTATAGTCACATGTACATATATATAACATATACATATATAATTATATATACAGTCTTTTCCTTAAATATATGCTTATTCATGGCAGATGAAATGTAAGCTCCTGGAGAGGCTGGCATAATATATCAATCAGTAGCTATTCGATAAATATTGCTGCCTGCCAAGAATATAAGAAGCTACATAAATATGTTGGATATAATGATCCCCTATGTTTATTTTTTTATGCACTCATTCCAAGTTTCGCAGTCAACCTTTACTCTATGGACTCTAGCTTCATATATTTTGCTATTTTCCATATTTGGGACTCTCAACTGTGGTAATTAAACTATTATTTTATTATTATTATGGTTAAAAATGTTTAAGTATATGTAGCATTCACTTTTAATGCATTAAAGCTGCTTTATAAAATCCTATATGCTACCCATTAATCGTTCAAAGGTCTCTGCTAACATGTTTGTAGATAAAGGCACGACAGTTTATGAATTTGTTAGGAATTCCCTGTATCATAATTCTATGCAATTCAGAACTTGTTCTATAGGAAAGGGATCACTGAAACATATGTTAAAAGCTTTATCACTTGTTTATTATTCAAGCTTGGAATTTTATTTTTTGTTTTTATTTTTTTCAATCTTGGAATTTTAAAATGGCAGTGTTTGGTAAGAAAATCTAACATGACAAAATTCTCCTCCTAACCTTAAGATACAACAGTCTACTTTGGCCACTTTGAATCTCCACCCCAAAAAATAAAAGGGAATTGCTGGAGACCATGAAGTAATGATTTTCTTTTCTTTGAAATAAATGACAAACAGACTTTAAGCTGCATTCTCGGAAAAGTGAAGCATAATTTTTACTTCATTTACTAAAGAAGATAATAAATTTATTTTTGAGAATAATACAATCATAACAGTAAGTCACTAAGTAGCCACTGCTGTAAGTCTCTTACCTAGTTCCAGATATTAGGAAGACTTTGTTTTTGGTATTTTGACTCATTTTTTAGTTGTTAACCTTTTATTAAGAGTTTTAAGGGTTATTTTCAGCAATAATTACCACCTTGGACGCTGATCCAATAAAATGAACTGACGGAAACATGAGCTATTTGGAAATATTAGCACAGGAACAGCCATATGAATGGATGCAGAGAAAAAAATCATTAACTTCATGCTAAGCTTTAGCTACAATAACCAGAGAATGATACCTGATAGGACAATATTGCTGACATTCTTGTTTAAAAAGCATACAAGGAACTCCAACCACAGGACAATGCATATTAGATTATTGCACATTTGCATGACATAAGCCAAGCTAGAAGCACAGAACGAAAGAGGTGCAGGAGAAAGGATTCTGTTTTGCAGGGGAAATATTCAAAAGCAGAAAAGAAGCACAAAGGAAATACCTTCAGATCTCGCCTTTCCAGATGCAAAAGTTCAGCCCCTCTGATGTCATGACGGATGAAGATTTCTTTGTACTCTCCCAAATTGAGCAGATCCAGCCAAGCAGCAACTTCCTCTGTGCCCCATTTTTGAACTACCAAAGTTAAGAGCAAAACCCCCTTAATTTCTACATGCTTAATGCAGTACAAAGCAAAGGTTGGCCAAAGAAGATGCAAGACAGAGTACAGCGGCAGTGCTAGCAAAGGGAAAGGGCAAAGGTGTCGTGTTTCGACAAAACTCCCATTTTGTTTCTCCCCCATGCAGGTTACAGACTGTCAACGAACGCAAAGATCTGACTATGCAAAGACATTCATGGCTGTGCACCGATGCCTTTAGCTTTAGCTCAATTTCCTCTCAAAGTCGCCCAAACTACACATTCTAAGTAAAAGCTGTCTTTCTCATGATTAGGATCAATAGTACAAGATCCAAATAAACTCTGATGACTCTCCTTAAGGCCATATATGAAACTAGTCAGAATTTAATTAGCTATAAGCAATTTTAATTTTCAATTAAAATTGAAAATCTGACATGGGGTTCTGATTTTTACAACAGACTTCTGCTCCACGTCTTGCTGAATTCAAGTATTGCCTTTAGTAATTCTCTTACTGTTCATAATTCTAATTATTGACAATGATAGCACTAAATGTGTTGTTAGATCGCTTAACGTCCTCTGAAAACTGTCAATACTGCTAAGATTAGTTGTATTGTTATTTTTCAACACGTATTACCATTATTTTGTGCATGTTATTCAACAGCGATTAGCTTAATTCAAGTGTATCTATTTGCCATATTTGGTTTTAAAATGCTCTTCTATAGCTGCTCTCCAATTGTCAAAAAATAAGGCCATGTATCATTTTTTAAAAGGAGATAGCTCACTTGGAAGAATTATTAAATGATTTGACTGTGATAGGCACCTACTGCCATATACACGGAACTTGAAGGTGCTTCAGCACTAATGCAGCATTAAAATTAATTTCTAGGGGAAGATGAAAGGAACCAGACAGACAACATCAAAGACAGTTTAATCTTCACTTGAGAATGTGAGTGTCACGGTAGACTGTCATCACCGAGGGATCGAAATGGTGTAGTAAGTTCTTGAAACAGGAGAAAGAGAATACATAACTTTAGATGGAAAACAGATTTAGCAAGTTAAAGGAGTGAATGTAAGTTTCCTACATTCCATTAATCAAAATATCTAAATTTTGAACTTTGAAGAAGAAAAACAAATCATACACCGATGCCTTGAATTGTTGTCATGCAAGACAAAGGGCCATCTAAACGGATGCACTGACGTCCACTGAACAGAGCATATCAGCGACCACCTCGTTTTCTCGTGTGCTTCATAGCTACAGACTCCTACCGTTTTGGGAACTTACTTTAGGTGTGATATGATTTACTGTATTGCGGTAAAAGGAACATAAAATAAAATTCACCATTTTTACCATACTAATGGTGTACAATTCGGTGGCATTTAGTACATTCATAATGTGCAATGGTCACCACAAATAGTTCCAGAACATCTTTATCGCCTGGATGGCATTGCTGTAATAAGCTATCTTTTCCATAATGTTATACTTTCCCTTCCGGTGCGGATCACCTACCAGGCTGTGAACTTGTCTTCTGCTTCTGAACTTTCTCCTTTTTAAATTTTGGCACGATACGAAATACCGTGCTTCTGCTGTTTCTCTTGGTGCAATCCATGGGGGGCTCCTGTTCGAATAGAGCAAGAAGAGAATTTTCTCAGGACATTAAGAGGAGAAGAACTCACTCCAGTATCAAAGACAACGCAGGAATAGATTATAAACACAAAACACTGTTGAAGTGATGCCTTCTTAAAAGTGTGTGATGTTATGTACTCCTGAAAATGTGCTGATTCCTTTTCTTCACATAGAAGCCTTTTCTTGCTCATTTAAGAGCAGCACATGTGAAAGTAGTATTCAAAATTTATTATCCCTTGACCATCTCTTTTTCAAAAGACGACTCCAAACTATTGTCATAAAGTCTACCTTGATAAAGAAACAGGCCAAATTTTACATACCTCATCTTCATTTGGGTGTAGGATATAATAAAGCCAAGGAATCTCAGTTAATTTCTGCAGCTCCACCTCCACAGAATGTAAGGCGTTGGATACCCGCTCTTCGTGTGGGGATTCTAACTGCTATTTACCAGCATATTAAAAAAACAAAATGAAACAAGTCTCAATGACCCATCTCAAACAGAATAAATTCATTTTATTTTGACAACGAACATTCTCATCTCTTATTAGGGTAGGCGCAGTTATTGTTGTTGGTAATAAAAAGGAATATAGGAAAAAAGGAGCCAATTATTCTATATTGAGCTCATTTTTAAAAAATCTGGATAGATATATCTGTACTTCCCAAAGATAATATAAATCGTTAGTGTGATTTTAATAATGTCACAGGAAAAAATTATCGCTTTTGGTGGTTTTCTTTTTATTTTTTTCTGAAAATTCTTTCCTCTCTCCTTCCCTCCCAATCCATGCATTCATCCACCCACTCCACTAGCTCGCTTGCTAATAAGTAATCTCACTGCTCTACTTATTTGTGGCAAAAATCCTTCTGATTTCCAGCAAAAAATCCTCTGATTTCCAGTAAGCAAGTAATACTATTCTTAAAAATTGGTCAAAAACATGTCACATAATAAGAACTGCTTGGCACAGAAATCTCCTGGAGAATTAAAATAGTAAGTTTAAGGAAAAAAAAAAAAAAACCCCTCCACGAATCTCAGAAAATTTTGTGATGAAAAGCTGTTGCAAAAATCAGGGAAAAGCAAAATGCTAAAATGGTTTGCAATTTGGAAGAGAGTTTGGAAACTTTAAAGAGAATTTAACTGGTCACTTATCCACCTATTTGAAGCAACTATTAAAAATCACTTAGAAATTCAATAGTAAAGGTGAAATAAACACTGTTATGTGTAGAACAGGAAGGGAGGTGACTGCCTTCTGGTCCTGGCTTTGTTACTAACTATGCAACCAAGGGGAGGCTGACTGATGGTAAGAGTCTTAGTTTCTTCCTTAATAAATAGTAGAAAATGACTCAATTATTTCTAAGGTCTACTCCCGCTAACCAATTCTTTCATAAATTACTTTAAAACTGTAGAGGATACACATATAGGTTCCCAGAATTTTAAACTGAAAGTTCAGCGAAACTGTTCCTGTTATTTATTACAGTCATTCTTTTTTCCTCTCGGTTATTTAAGGCATCTACCCTTTCTAGTAGTTCGTAAGAATATGGAGATTCTCCACCTTGTCATGTAAGATGTACCACTTTCGAAGAATGAACACCTTATAAAATTGATAAAATGGTATTGCATATTCATTCCAGAAGCAAAATAAAGTGTAAACCTTAGCTGAACTCAAATATGATTGATTCTGTATTTTGACATCAAGATTGCCGAAGGTTTTAAAAAAATTCACTGGTATATGTTTTAAACCAAACACCCATATTTGACAACGAGAGAGGTAGATCGAAATGATTAAAAGTCTGTGGGGTTAGTGCTTCCATATTAACATAATATAATTGATAAATATTAACCAACTAACACTCAGTGGGTGCTTGCAGTAGAGAGAGCTAAAACATAGAATAAGTTCTGCTTCTAGAGGTTGTCAGTCAAGAGTTTTCTATTTCAAATAAGACAGAAAAATACATGTCCTTCACCTAAAAATTGGGACCAAAGTCACAGCTCCCTGGATTTCACTGGGATCATTTTAGAAGAGGAGCAAGACGCCTCTGGTTAATAACAGAAGTGCCAAGAATTGGCAAAATGTTCCATTGGTTTTATCAAAAAAGATAACCAATGTGTCTTCCTAAAAGTCTTTCTTCACGGCCACTGCATAGGGAGCCATGCCTGGCCCCAAGGAAGGTGTATGTATCCCTTCCTCTAGAGGTGGGGAAGAGCAGCGGATGTCATTCATCCTTGAAGCTTCTCTTCTCACAGTAAAAGACGCTCCAAGGACGGTACTCTTCTGGACCCCAATCAAACAGAAATCCTAACCACAGTCACACAGTTAACCAGACTGTGACACACCTTCCATTTTCCCACTATGCCAGATACTATGACTTTTACTACCACTTTCCTTTAGGTATACATTTTCCAGAGCAAGAGGTAAAACTACCGTCAAGAGAAATGTTTTAAGATCATCACAGAACAGTTCATCAGAATTGTTCCAAGGAAGAAAAAATGGGCCAATGCATTAGGCTTTCTACAGTTACAACAGCATGTGTGAATAACCCACAGTCAAACACTAGGGGGCGAGAAGACCCAATATTCTAGAATATTTGAAAATGGTGAGAGTAAATAAAAGGCTGACAAGGTCAACTCTGGGGAAATCCAACAGGACATCTGTGGGCTTTCAGGACTTATGCTTGAGGTCCAGGGACCGTGGGCAGATTCAGACCTGCCCTAACCTTGGTTTCCAGCACCAATCTAAGCGAATCTAGAGACAGGGCTAGTTCCTGAAATTAGTTCTCGAAGCATCGAGTCTATAAAGTGTTACCCTTTCAGCAAATCTAAAAACCAAACCGATCATATCGCAGACGTTAATTTCGGGAACAAAACCAATGGTTTCCTCTATTTTACTGCAATAAGGAATTCATGAGTACCAAGAAATGCCTGCTACGTTTCATAAGGGCTCAAGTCTCTTCAAAACTGACTGGGGAGAGCAGTGCTGTATAAAAACATGTTGGCATATGTGAATGGAGACTTCTACTCCTGTTAGCCTGAATCATAACCCCCCGAGGTAGCCATATATTTCCTTGAAGGCAAAAGCCAGGTAAAAGGGAAGCTCTGAGGATGGAGGCCAGAGGCAGGTTCGGCATTAGAATTTGATGAATGCATGTTCCCTAATAAAGGTGAGGCCCACACATTGATCATCATTCTTGTGTTACCAGTCATCTCTTCCTTACCAAAGGAACCCTGCCCACTAGCAAAGATTCTGTTTCATTATATAGTGCCTTCACATTGATGGCTATTTCAGTGGCAGTGTCTCTCGTAAGACTCTAGAAGAAAAAACAACACATCAAACACAAGTAGTTCTATATGAAGGTGGGATTCAATCATCAGCAAATACTTTAAATTTTATTCTTCCCATAAATTCACATCACAAATATTTGGAAAAACCTACCCAAATTCTATTACAATTGAACAATTTCACCCTCGTATTTGTTCGTATGATTACTTCTTCTAATCCTTACCTCGCAGAACCAAATGAATGCACTGACTATGGTTACACTTAACACCACATCTCCTGCGTACAAACATGCGTCTGCTCGCAACATATACATCTTCCCACAAAAAAAGTTAAGTCAAAGAAAACGATGCCTTAAAGAGGTCATTATCAGATCATAATCAGTTTTATCCCCTGACTTTCACTCTCAGAAGTAGGAATCAGGTTGTTTTTTAGGCTTTTAACTTGAGGACTAGCATTTATCTGTACATCAATTTAGGTAACTTCCAAGGAATAATTAAAAGAATATGATAATGCTATCAATTTTCTCTATGCTACAACTTGTACCATGTACGGCATTCCAAGAGCACAGTATTCTTTTCCTTCTCTAACTTCTATGTTAAAAAAATGATAGAAGTTACAAATTAAAAAAAGAAGTTACAGATTCCAGCATCTACATGAAAAAGTTTACCAACTTTACCAGTTTAATGGAACAACATGAGGTGAGGACAACTTCTGCACAGAACTTCGACAATGAATGAACATCTTTAATAAAAAAATGCGCGGTATGTAGGTTTGTCCTACGCCAAAGTGCAGGGAGAAGGTGAAAGAACGAACAGGGAGGAATGACTGTAGCTCAAAGGAGAACGAGTGCAAGGAAGATGGCAAGGACAAGTGATTGAAAGAGAAATGGGGGGAAAGTGAAGGAAATTTAAGAGCAGGAATGGGAAAAATGCCAGGAAAAGAAGAATAAAAAAACGTGGCCACACATTTACCATAAGCCTCTGGCAGACAATCCTATAGACCGGCTAATACTTTTTTAAAGGGCACGGCCCATTTTCTGGCATCAGAATATATGTGTAATACATAACAATCTGTGGAATGAGAATTTACCATTAGCTCCTCACCTCTGGGAACCGTGGGTTGGCTTTATTCAGTGCATGGGAGCACGCATTTACGGCATGGGCCAGTTCTTGCTCCAAAAGACAATGGATTGTGGCTGCATCACAGATCCTGAAAGCAAAAACGAGGTAGGTGAACAAAAAAAAATTTGAGCATTGGTGATTTCTTTGAAGTTACAGAAATGGTAGATTAAGACAAGTCAAAAAAAAGAATTAGGGAATTTTTTTAAAAAGTGAGTTCAGCTCAACTATGAATAAAAAGGGTAGACTTAACAAAATTCAAACCCTACTGCAATAAGGAATATGAAACCAAAAATCTTTATGGGAAAAGTTAGGCTTAGACTCACAGACAAACACACTGAGGTATAATTTAGAAGAACAAAATATAGTAACATTTCGTTTTGAAGTATCCCTGGCAAGTGAGATAGGTCCCAAATGTAGGGAGCAAAAATTTAATCTTTTATTCATTGCAACTTCAACCAGGAACATGTAAAACAGATTAGGGGAAGAACATTGCCATATTTATCATCTATACACTAAGTGCTCTACATGCATTATCTAATTTAATATTCACAACTTAAAAAGTAGCTGTGATTAATTTTCTCCACTTTATAGATGAAGACCTGGAGGGTGTGCAGAGAGTCAGTGTGTATACAAAGCTAAAAAGTAACAGGGCCAGGACTTGAATCTATGTCTATTAGTTCCAAAGCCTGTTGTACCACAGTCCTCTGGAATCTAAACCTTCAAGAATATCCTGAACAGACAAGATCCTGGAGGGTATTAAGGCCAAAGAAAAAAGAGGAAAAGTTCAGCCAAGGGCTAGAAAGCCATATAAAGTTTGCAGATGAGCAAGAAAGCAAAACTACGCAAATCTTTTGCTTCTGGCAACTATGAGGAGAATGACCTTCACACTAGAAAGAGTAAAACAAGAGAAGACACTAGAAAGGGTACAATAAGAGAAGAGACTGGGTTTATAGAGTTGAGTCAAGAGTAAAGGAAAAGAGCTTAATTCTTAAAGATCAGACTATTGATATCCATGGCACAAAGGAATTTGCAAATGTCATCTCAATATTTCTGAGAAATCATGAAGAATGGGTTCTTTATCAGAAGCATAGAGGTGGGTAAATGTTACTCTAATTTTCGAAAAAAGGAAGAGATGAACCAATTTCAGATCAATATTTCCAACTGCCTACTCAAATTTCCTCCTAGATATTTCTTGAAAAAAATTTATTTTATTTATTTGACAGAGAGAGCACCCAAGAGAGCATGTGTGAGCGAGTGCGAGGTGATGGGGCAGAGGGAGAGAGAGAATCTTCAAGCAGACTCCCCGTTGCACATGGAGCTGGACATGGGGCACCATCTCACGACCCAAAGATCATGACCTGAGCCCAAATCAGGAGACAGACGCTTAACTGACTGAGCCATCCAAGCGCCCCTCCTTCTGGATATTTCTAATATAGTTTGAATTCTGGAAGACCCTGTCATTTTTCCCTCTCAAATCTATTTTTCCTCCTGAATCCTATGGTTCCATCAAAGGTTCCACAATCCATCCAGCCATTCGTCCTTTCTCCTAATTCAGGCCATATAGCAATTTTAGATCATAATCTATCTTAAGTCTCTCTACTTCTTTCCATCTCTAATACCTCAATCCATTGTTTCCTGTCAGGACCACTCTAAGAGTGTTCACCTTGCTCTTGCTTTGCTGTCTTGCAAACGATGCTACACATTGTTTCCAGAAACTTCCTGATAAGACCTGGCCTCTTTTCACTCCTCCATCCACATTTTCTATCTCTCACATATACCATGTCACCCTCCATTCCCTGAAATTTCCTAAAAGTACTGTTCCCTCACACTCCTCTGGGCCTCTGCCCAGGCTTGTTCCCATGTTTCGAATGTTCCTTCTCTTCCTCTTCCATCAAGACTTGGCAGAAGATCACTTCTTCTAGGCAACCCTCCCTTACTTTCTTGGCCTCCTGTGTGTATCCACAGTGCCCCACTGAGCCTGTGATAGCACTTTGGCCACACTTTTCCCTCCTGCTCTCCTGCCAGCAAATTAAGAAGAGAGGACCACAACACAGCCATTCTGGCATCCCCACTGCTTAATATGGTGGTTGGCATGCAGAAGAACAGACTCAAAACTATTTGTTGAATACTGAATGAGTAAGTTCTGAAAATAGATGAGTGGGCCTGATTTTTATCTTTTGCAAAATTTAAAAAAACATATGGGGAACCAAATTAGGTTGACCAAAAGCAAGTCTGGCCAACCTTCCTTCACTTTCCTTTTTCTGATAAGGTTATTTGGTTAGTTGACAGGAAGTTATTTCAGAAAGTATATTTGATTTCAAAGGAGATAATACAGAAAGTATATTTTGGTTTCAAGAAATTGTTTCAGTTCTATTTTTAATTTCCTGAAAGACCTCCATGCTATTAGCCATAATTTGTTAATTAGCTTAATTATGGTAATTGCTTTACAATGTATATATGTATCAAATTATCATGTGTACACCATTTATGTATAAATGATTTTTACTTGTCAATTATTCCTCAGTAAATCTGGAAAAGAAGCAAAAAAACCCTACTGTAAATTGGACTTCACAGAAGTGGTTTGTAATACCCTAAAACGAGGCTCTTTGTGGGTAAGAAACTGAGATATAGAATAACGAAGTTCTCTGTGCATTTAGCTAACTAAATACTCATTTTCTCTTACATTGCTTCTAAGCTACTCAATATCTTGCAGTTATCATACTTTATTCTAATTCTGAATGTTGGTCTCTAGCAGTAGGGAGTTCATATCTTTTCTCTTATATCTCTAGCAGCTAGTGCATTCTAGCTTTCCCACAAATATTTAAAGAGCTTTGTTTTCTTTCTTTTTTTCCACAACATTCTTATCAGTGATCAGATGAAGATGTGGTAAGAATATAATAGCTACCATTCACAGAACAGCAAATATGCCAGATATGATGTGCTAATAAGCTCTTTACTTGGTGGGTCTCAGCCTTCACATTGACCTGCAAAGTTAGCTCATATTATCCCCATTTGGTAGAGAAGAGGGGATAAGAAATTTTTCCATGGTTCCCTTCCCTTCCCCCAATAAAATTCACTCCTGGTCATAGTGATTTTTATCTCTTTTACACTCCTGGAATTTGTGCTTTCATCTCTTCCCTTTCGTCTACTAAAATTAATTCCTAGGTGGTCTCCCAATCTCTGGATACGTCTTTGGAAACTGATTCTCAGGCTTTTCCCCACTCCCCCACCCCCCACCCAAATTTCTATGGAAGCAGGGTTAATGTTTATGTTTCCTTCTACATTCCACATTCTACAATTCCTTCTACATTAAATGCTTATGCATTTAATCAATAATTGTAAAGTAATATATAAGTAAGTAGTAGAGTGTAAAGATTGTGTAAAACTGAGGAAATCAACAATAACAGAAAGAGCACCGTGTGGTAGGGTGAGTTAGGCCAGCTTTCCACTGTGTTTCAGGAAGTCCAAGGTCTGTTCTGCAGAGAACACAGGTAGCGGGGTGTGTGTGTGTGTGTGTGTGTGTGTGTGTGTGTGTGTGTGTTGGAGAGGGTTTACTTGAGGCATAAATGAGGCAGCAAATGAGAAAGGAGGGTAAATGCATTTCTTTTAGATACCCCCAAAGAGCTAAAATTATGTATCAAAACTAAAAAACAAAATTGGCCAAGCCAGAGTTCTCCTCACCTAGAGCATGCAGGACCACCATACCTAGTAATGAGCTCCTCTGCAGCCTGGGAGCATAGCTGCATCTGGGACACCTCTTCTGTGGCCAGGTCAACGGCATGCTGGATGTACAAATGGGTTCGAAGAACTGGCTTACCGGAATCACACTTCTGTTTATCTTCCCAAGATTTCAGAGTGCTTTCAAAAGCCTATTTAAGATCAATATGGAAAGGAATTGTTAGTTTGGAGCTCTGAGACCCACACAAGTGTGTATTTAGGTGTTACACGAATGACTTTGAAACTATTGCTTTTTTCCCAATCTAGAGTTTCATTAAAGGAATTGTAAATCACAAAATAGATGTTTTAAACTTTTTCAGTGTTATCATAACAGATAAGTAATGTAATCTGCGATGAGGAGTGTATCACTGAAGAGTTTCAAAAAGGACTTCCAATTGAGGCTTCAACCTGTACTTTATGTGCATAAAAGACACAGGCTGGATTTTGGCAGTCTTATTTGTTACAAGTATGACCTTAATTAAAACATATTCTAGAAAAGGTAAAACTATGAAGACGGGCTGAGGTAAGGGAGGGAGTGATGGATAGGTTGAGCACAAGGAACTTTTAGGGTAGTGAAACTATCCTGTACGATACTATGATGGTGGATAGAAGTGATCATATATTTCTCAAAAACCATAAAATGTACAACATGAAGAGTAAACTATGAACTTTAATAATCAATATTGGCTCATCAACTATAATAAATGTACCACACTGATACAAGATGTTAATAATAAGGGACTGTATGTCAGTGAGGTAAGGAGGTATGTGGGAATACAATTAGAATTCTCTACATTTTCTGCTCAATTTCTCTGTGAATCTAAAAAAATAATAAAAATATAGTCTGTTAACTTTTTTTTTGAGACAGAGAGAATGCACACATATGCACATATATGAGCCAGGGTTGGGGGAGAAGGAGAGGGAGAGAAAGAGAGAGAATCCTAGGAGGCTGAGCAGGGAGCAGTATGGGAAGCTTGATCTAACAACCCTGAGATCATGACTTAGACCAAAATCAAGAGTCAGTTGCTTAACCAAATAAGTCACCCAGGTGCCCCTAGTCATCTATTAACTTTTTTTTTTTAACATTGTATTTATTTGAGAGAGACCGAGCATGCATGCATGCACACAAGAGGGGAGAGGGTGGGTGCAGAGGGAGAGGGAGAAGCAGACTCCCCGCTGAGCTGGGAGCCCCTATGTGGGGCTCGATCTCAGGACCCTGGGACCATGACCTGAGCTGAAGGTAGATGCTTAAACAACTGAGCCACCCAGGCACCCCTCTATTCACTTTTTAAAAAAAATAAATACTTATTCATATTTAAAACCACAATGACCTAAATGTAAGGTTAAGAGACAATTTAGGGGAAGCCTGGGTGGCTCAGCTGTTGAGTGTCTGCCTTCAGCCCAGGGCATTATCCCGGGTCCAGGGATAGAGTCCCACATCAGGCTCCCTGTGAGGAGCCTGCTTCTCCCGCTGTCTACGTCTCTGCCTCTCTCTCTGTGTCTCTCAGGAATAAATAAATAAAATCTTTAAAAAGAGAGAGAGAGACAGAGACAATTTAAATATTTTTCCTTGGTTTCTATTCTTCCTAACAACTTTCTTCAAGTAGACTCCACATCCAGCATGGAGCCCAACTCCAGGTTTGAACTCATGACCCTGAGATCAAGACCTGAGCCGAGATCAAGAGTCAGACACTTAATCGACAGAGCCACCCAGGCACCCCTCACAATTTAATATTGTTAAAAGGCTTGATAAAAATCTAGAAGAATTTTTTTTTACATACCCTGTCCCTTGTTAGCATCTGAGCTCTGTTTTTGTGCACAATTTTGATAATTCCTGGAGGCTGAACCCATGCTTCACCATCCACCTGCACTGGGACGCCCTCATCACCAAATATAGTGATTTTTACTGTACGGCACTGAAATAAAACAAGTTATTTTAGAGAACAAATTGTCTTGAGAAACTGATACTCAATCTGCATTCAGCCTTCATTCCGTGGAATGGAATGTATGTTTTTCCACTTCTCATGACACAGTAACAGCTGACGTGACAAGAAAGTTAACATCTTATAGATGAACAGACAGCATAGGAGTCATTTGGAATAGCTTCCCCAGTGGCCCAAGTCATGAGGTCAGGTTTGATCAGAGAAAACCAACCTGAGCTATTCGATGATGCTGCAGTTTAATGACCCTTGAAACTGCCATTTGCATGCTATCAAATATTGCAACGACTTCCAGGATCTTGTCATCAAATGATGGTGCGGCAAATATCTGAAAGGAAAAACTACATTATTACAGTTCCCCTGATAGGTTAAGGTTTAGATGTAGTGATACATCAGCAACATAAAACTCAGCAGTATACATATTAAAAAAAAACTTATGAAAATAGTAAGGAGAAAAGTAAGTAAACATTATTAGGAAATGATAATCTAAGGACAAAAAAACCCCCACTGAAGATGATTTAATGTAAACAAACCTCATAAGAAAGGTTTAAAATCCACACGGATAAAATGTTCATGTCTCTCATAAAGCACTCTTTGAACCGGTGAACTATTATATTTCTAAATAATCCATCATGGAAAAAAAAATAAATACGTAATCCATCTTGATATAAAATATATTAAATATCTGTTCACACATAACTCAGGTGTCTTTACATTTTAAAAAATGGTGCATGTGATTTTAGGAAACCTAAAATACCCAGTTCCCTTGGTATGTTCTAAGGGGAATCTTCCAATGTGTTACAAGCAATATGTATGTATAATGTCCTTTGTATCTTAATACAACAACTTTTTTAGGGCATTTGAGAAGATGGCGACAGACATCTCAAAGAATAAAAATAACGCAGGCTTACTTTGTTTTGATGTTAAGTGCATGTTCACAAAGTTAATTTAATCAAACAATTGAAATTCTGGCTGTAATAATTTGTTCCTTTTATTCTCCCTTTGAGTATAGGATACACAATTATGCCTCTGAAAAAAATTTATTCAGCATAAAGTAGTATCCTAAGCAAAACTTCCGTTGAAAATATCAGGATATGAATTTGCAAACCTTGATGATTCCTTATCATTTTTGTTAGCAGGCTGCATGGTTTTAAATCCTGTCTCTGCTACTTCCTGTCTGAATTTAGTGTCAGTTTCTTCATTGGTAAAATTTAGATAAAAATTGTGGTTGTTAATAATGAATGTGAAGTTCTCAGAACACTATCTGATTACCTAGTGGGCGTCGTGAGCTTTATTTATCTTTATCTCACTGATTTCTTCCCTTTAAAATATTTAAGAGTAGTTACAGGCTGACAAAAAAATTAACAGCTAATGTAAATTTTATAGTTCAATAGGATTGGAATATAATCATATAATGAAAATCACAAGTACATTCCAATTTATTTTATACTTTAATCCCTGTCAGCTCATTTAAGAGCCGTGCAAAAATGGGTTAGTGAGAACTCTTATATTATAAACCTCAAATAAAAGGGGCTATCGTTCCATACATGTGATTCTTCAAAGACCGTGATGACCCCTCTTTATTGTGATGTATATCTTAATAATTGTTCTTTCTCTTTCATTTTATTATTTTTAAAACATTAATTAATTACATTTGTTAAGTGTGTTTTCTTCTTTTTACACTCTCCTGCCTAAACATAGCCCTAAACATCAAAGGCCAAATGAACCCTCTTAACATTTCTAAAAATAAAAATAATAGCCACATAAATTTAGAAAGTAAAAAGTAGAAAAGGTATTTTGGTAAGCGGAATAAGGTCCCTCCACCTTCTCATCCCCAGAATGTCCATGTTCTAACCTGGGGAAGTTGTGAATGTTACTTTACATGGCAAAACAGACTTTTATAGGAGGGACCTTGAGAAGGGAAGATTATCCTGGATGATGCAGTGGGATGATACATACTCTTCAATGTAATCACAAAAGTCATTGAAAGTGGAAGAGAAAGGCAGTAGGAGATCAGAAAGGGCAGACTCTCAGCCTGCCCCTGTGGGCTCTGGCGACCGAGGAAGGGGCCACAAGCCAAGGAATGTGGGCAGCCTCTGGAATCTGGAAGGCACAAGAAAATACTTACATCATCCTCTTTAGTTCCACCCCAAAAGTTAGTGCCTCCTGCATAGCTGGGAATGTTCAACACTGCTATTCCTTGCAGACTGGGGAGAGGAATATACTGACCATCACACTGTAAGGTAAAAGCTTAGAGGTTAGATAAAAAATGCAAACTTGGGCAGCCCCCGTGGCTCAGCAGTTTAGCGCCACCTTTGTTTGGCCCAGAGTGGGATCCTGGAGACCCAGGATCGAGTCCCACGTTGGCCTCCCTGGATGGAGCCTTCTTCTCTCTTCCTCTCTCTCTCTCTCTCTCTGTCTCTCATGAATGAATAAATAAAAAAAATTTTTTTTTTAAAAGAGCAAACCTGCTAGTTAGGAAGCCACTACAATATACCAAAGACAGAGGGTGCTGGAGGGAAGTGGTCATGCTTGCTCTCCTGTAAATATATTCCTACAGATTACCTTTATCTTATAAAATATAAATCACTATAGCAGACGTTGTTATAGAAAACTAACTTAAAATATGTTTTATCTCTTCTTCCTGCCAAAATCAGGCAGTACTTTTCTGGAGTCTTTTCCAGGTCACTTATACTATTCTCACTCGCTTTTTTTTTCTTTTAAGGTTTTATTTATCTATTCGTAAGAGACACACAGAGAGAGGCAGAGACATAGGCAGAGGGAGAAGCAGGCTCCCTATGGGGAGCCCGGTGTGGGACTCGATCCCAGGACCTCAGGATCTCATCCCGAGCCAAAGACAGATGCTCAACAACTGAGCCACCCAGGCGTCCCGCTATTCTCACTTGTATTATAGTCATCTTAGTGCTTATGTTAAGCATTTTTTTTGAAAACAGGTTCAGGGAGGGCCTCTGGGTCCTAGCCACCTTATCTACCGGTGGCTGGTCAGAGTCAAAGCTGAGTTTCTCAAGTAGTCAGAACCAAAACCAAAGAAAGAAAAACCATGCATGTCAGGAATATCAGGAAGATACTTCTTATACTCTGTGTCTTCTACTTAATCACTTAAATGGAAATTAAAATTAACTTTTAAATAGGGAAAAAATATCATACGGCTGGTGAGTAATTATACATGACATGTAAGTAAATTCTTACTGAATAGAAGGTTTAGTCCTTTGTTTTAAAAGAGAAGAGCTTGCAGATGTCATGCTTATGATAGATACTATATTTTCATTAATTCTTACAATAAAAGTAATTAATAAAACTTTATAAAACTTGCATTTACTGCCCAATCGAAATGATCTCCAATTTTTTGAACAAATGAAAATCCAATTTCAATCCACTTTTCAAACATTTTAAATAACTGAGAATATTTTATACTTGATTGCATTCCTACATGCATTTTTTACATTTTATTTTCTTTTTCATAGAAATACATTCAAGAGTATAGATAGAGTACCCCAGCATCTAGGGCCATTTCTGGTACACAGTTAGTGCTCAATGTCTATTTGTTAAAATGAGCAAACACTGAGTCCCTGGGTGGCTCAGTTGGTTGAGCATCTGCCTTCGACTTGGGTCATGATCCCAGGGTCCTAGGATCAATCGAGCCCCATGTTGAACTCCCTGTCAGTGGGAAGTCTGCTTCTCTCACTCCCCCTCCCACTCATGCTCTCTCTCAAATAAATAAAATCATTTTTAAATAAATAAATAAAATGAACAAACATTTTTAGTAGAATAATAAACTTTTTCTGAATCCAATAAATTGAATGGGTATCTTCGTGTGCTTTAGAACAAGCTGTTTAAGTCATATAACTAACTTAAAGGAGATGGGAAAAATGCCAGTAACATCCATCTTAATTTCATAGCAATGATAAATGAAACCAGCTGATCATGTGGCTGTGCTCTAGAGTGGAAGGTATAATGAGTTTATTTTTACTAGGCCATTTAGTTGATAATGAATGAGCCAGGCACTTCTGTAGCCCACATTCCAGTGTTAAGATAACACCTAAAATAATAACGTTCTGTTTAATTCTGTGAGCTATAGACTTAAGATTTGCACACTTTTCTGAACATAGGCCACACCTTAATTTAAAATATCTGGTTATAAAAAAAAATCTGGTTATATAAAGATACAAGATAGAAAGACATGTGTATTAGCATAAACTGTGAATACTGGACCAAGGGTGAAAGAAAATAAAATTCACAGAAGTTAGTAGACTTTTCAGAGCCATGTCCCCAACCTTCTTTTTCCGGTTAGTGGAAAAGATTAAATACCTTTTGCTGTCCTTAATTTCCCCTTTAAATTAGTAAAAGCTACTAAAAATGTAAATCTCTTTTAATTTTACTATTGTTAGAAATAATTGGAATAAATATACATCTAAATTAAGTTAGATGTATCTTTTTAAATTTTACTATTGTTGGAAATAATTGGAACAAATATACATCTAAATTAAGAGTCTGTTTACTATGAATGTTTTCAGGGATTTATGAAACCTCAGGCATTATAAAATTGGGTCAGAATTTGTAAACTTTAATGAGAGAATCTGAGAATTCATTCCTAATGCTCTCCTATAAATGTCCTCCCATAACTCTACCTTCTGATAGAGCACCATGATACCACAGAACCATCCAAATTTCTGGAGCTAATGATACTGCTAATGAAGTGTGTTGTTCATATCCAATGTCTATGCCATCATTTATATAAAGTTGATAATTTACCATATAAAGTTGATAATTACCATTGAGTGTTCAAACATTTAAAGAGGCATTGAGGCTCTACAAATTAGCTCTACATACAAAAAAATTATTTTTCTAAGTAAGATCATCTGAAATAAAAAAAAAAAGATCATCGGAAATATCTTGACTTCGAGATGAACTTACCTCAAGTTGAACCCTCTGTTCTAAGTTCTTATACGATCTCTGTAATAACTCCCGGGTTCCAAGGACTCCATACCACATCAAATTTTTAGTTCGGCTCCTGAAATAAATATTGTCAGACAATTCAATCAATAGCTATTATTGATTTACTCTTTAAAGGCAGAGCGAGCAAAAGAGCTAATAAATGAAATTAAAGTGAAATTACCTTCATGTAATAACATTATTACTATTACCAAAATTACCTGCATTTTTCAGGATGCTCTTCTCTCTTATTATTAAATTCTAATGAAATTTTTGCATCTAATCCAATCCCAAAGTAATTGTTCATGACACATTTTTCTGAATATCCATCTCTGTGATAATAAAGAAAAGTATATAAAAGTCAACTTCATATTCATAACAACAATTACTATTTGCACACAAAATGGCACTTAAAAGCATTTAAGCTTCTATGCCTTATAGATGAGATAAAATTTATTCCTGTTCATATGCCATGTGCACAAGCCCAGTACGTATATGTCATTTTTGGTACATATGATATAAAGCGATAGTCAGTAAGGCAAAGCGGAGACAGAGTCATGGTAATGCTTTTCTATTAATTGTAATAAAACCTCAGTCCTACTTCCTACATAAGCCCCTCACTACACACACAAATGGGAAGGCCTTACAGTCAGGTGCCAATGCTCTTTTTCTGATCACTAGAAAGTCTTCTTCACTTTTACTCTTATCAATGGATAAATATTTATTGCGCAGAAAATGACTAGGTCCAGTCCACTCCTCTGGGTGCTTTGGAAAGTACAAAGAAGTTAAAAATATGGTACTGTCTCTGAGGAGTGTCATCAGAGAGATGAGATACGAGATATAACAAAAGCAAAATTAAATATGTAAGTAAGAGTTCATATGGAACTGCCAAAAAAAAAACCCTGTAGTTTTAAGAAGGGAAGAAATCAATGTGGGCCAGAAGCTTCCTGAAATAAATAAACCTAGAAACTGGATGGGGAAAGATGAGAGATTTGGCAAGCCTGAGAAGAAAGGGGGAAAATGGAAGAGCAAAAGTATGGCTATGAAGGTGCCGATGAATACAGCATTCCAGGGGAGAGTGAACACAGCTATGCCTCATTTTGCCAGAGGGTTGTTATCACACACAATGGGCTGGACAGGGCCTAGCTCAGGAACAGATCCTGAAAACCACTGGGTTTCAAGTGCACCAATGTACTCATCATTACCAACTTTTGGAATTTTCTGATGACGCCTTTTGTATGGGGAACCGTATTTCTTGTAAGGCATTGACAATGTTACCATTAGTATAAAGTAGAAACTAGAAAAGCCAAAACAAGGTATTTAGAAAAGTATTTTCTTACACTGAATCTGGGTCTGGGTCAATAAATGGCGTTGCACCAAAAGGATCAATATTTGCTAGCAACATTTTGTTGATAATAGAACTCCCAGCAATCGAGGCAGCGAGTCCTGCTCTTAAACCTGGCCAGAAAAATAAATACACAGAGGATCACATGTTAAGAAAAAAGACGAGAAAAAGCCAGTGCATTGTTTTCAGCCCCAATCTCAGACACTTTTCCCCAAAGCATGGTTTTCAGTGTCTGCTCTTTCCATTAGTCAAAACTAAGAACTATGTCATTGGTAGTTACAAGGGTTTTGATGCTTCTTAGGATCTATATGTTGTTATAAAAAAAATGCAGCAGATAAAGACCCAAATAAGAGTCTATTTGTGACAGTTTCTCATTTACCATTCTGATGATTCTATAACTTAAACAAGTAAATATTACTTCCTTTTTTAAGCAAATAAGGTGGTAAGTCTGTAAGGAATTTATAATAAAGCCTGATTACCAAGAATGTCATGGAGTTACCACTTCTAAACTCTTGAAGCATAGATAATAACAATTAAAAATATTAACAGAAAAAAACAACAAAAAACAAACAAACAAAAAAACCCACAAAATATTAACAGAAGGGTGTCTGAGTAGCTCAGTTGGTTAAGCATCTGACTTTCATTCAGGTCATGATCTCAAGGTCCTGGGATCCAGCCCTACATTGGGCTCCCTGCTCAGCGGGGAGTCTGCTTGTCACTCTCCCTTTTTCTCTGGTCTCCCTCTCATGCTCTCTCTGTCTCTCTCTTAAATAATAAACAAAATCTTTGGAAAAAAATTTAATGGGTATACTAGGTGAAAACCCAGTGTCGGTATCAAGAATAACTATGAAAATATTAAACACAGGCATTTATGAATTTTAGAATATTGAACATAAAAAATGAAGCATTTATCTTACCTCTAAAAATGTAAAACTTCAAATTTATTTCAACAACTAGTTAGCTTTCTACTAAGTAGTTACAATATTCAAAGTTAATTAATTTTATGATCTACCCAACCGATTATTGAGGCTAGAAGCATTAAACTCTGGAAAGAAGACAAAGTAATAGGGGCCTAAGGGAACAAACAAAAAAGGAAAGAGTGAAGAAAAATGTATCATGGAATTGAGAAACACTAGGAAATTAGGAAAAAAGTCCTTCTTGAGCAAACATTCCTTTCCTCAACTGTGTGCTCTTCTTAGAAGATTATTATTTATTATTTTAGCTACAAAGTTTAGCTGGGTATCAAGTCATCAAGATGAATTTTATTCCTTCATTTAGTTTCATAGTGTTGAATAGGCTATGGCATACTTAGTTATGCCAGTTTCTTTTATGTCTGAATAAGTAAACAAAACAGCTCTTTTTAATGGCTAACAAAACCACCATTCTGGGGACACCTGGGTGGCTCAGCGGTTGAGCGTGTCTGCCTTTGGCTCAGGGCATGATCCCGGGGTCCTGGGATCGAGTCCTGTATCAGGGTCCCTGCAGGAAGCCTGCTTCTCCCTCTGCCTATGTCTCTGCCTCTCTGTGTGTCTCTCATGAATAAATAAATAAAATCTTAAAAAAACAAAAACAAAACACACAAAACAACCATTCTGGTGAGAATAAAAAGAACAGTTTGCAGAAGTGAAGAATCAGACTCCAGCTGCCCTATGGAAAAGTATACAATTTTATGTTTTAAAGCTTTTATTTTCATTTATTTTAGAAAGAGAGAGAGCACATGGGGAAGGGGCAGGGGAGAGGGAGAAAGAGTCCCAAGGAGACTCTGCACTAGGCATGGAGCCTATCCTGGGGCTCGATCCCATGACCCTGAGATCACGCCCTTAACCAAAACCAAGAGTTGGATGCCTGACTGCTCCACCCAGGTCTCCCAAAAGTATATTTTCTAAAATGTTTTAAGGTTAGCCACATTCACAGCTTTAACCCAAGAAGGTCAACCCACTATTCCAGGTTTAAATAGAGATATAACCCCTAGACATGGAGTACTCCAGACCTGTTCTAGATTTATCCTTTATTATTTTAGTATTTCATTAAGATACAATTCACATACCATAAGATTCACCTTTTAAGTGAGTGTATAATTCAGTTGTTTGTAGCATATACACAAAGTGTGCAATGATCACTATCACCTAATTTAGGACATTTTTTTTATTAGCCCCAAAAGAAATCCCATTCCCGTTAGTAATCATTTTCCTTTCCCTCCATTCCCCACATCCCCAGACCCTGGAAACCACTAACCTACTTTCTTTCTTTACAGATATGACTCCTCTGTACATTTCATATAAATCTAATCACATAATATGTGGTTTTTTTCTCAAGCTTCTTTCACTTGGCATAACATGTTCACAGGTAATCATGTTGTAGCAGTTATCGGCACTTTGCTCTTTTTATTTTTTTTTTATTTTTTTATTTTTTTACTTTGCTCTTTTTAATGGCTAAATAATAGTCCACTGTATGGATATTGCACATTTTGTTTTTCCATTCATCAACTGGTGATTATTTGGGTTGTTTCTTCTATTTTGCTATTATGAATGTGGCTATAAAGTCATGTACAAGGTTTTGTGTAGACATATATTTTTAATTCTCATGGATCTATAAACTAGCAGTTGGTTTTTGGGTTATATGTTAACCCTGTGTTTAATTCTTTGCAAAACTGCCAAACTTCTTCAAAATGGCTATACCATTTTATATTCTGATCAGCAATATATGAAAGTTGCAATTTTTCCATGCCCTTGACAATATTTGTTATTATCTGTCTTTTTTTGATCATAGCCATTCCGGTAAGGTAAAGTGGTATCTCATTGTGGTTTTGATTTGCATTACTCTGATGACGAATGATGGTGAGCATCTTTTCCTGTGCTTATTGGCCATTTGTATATCTTTCTGGAGAAGTGTCTACTCAGATCCTTTGCCCATTTTTAAGTTGAGGTATTCATCTTTTCATTAAGATGAATTTTAAGAGTTCTTTATATATTCTGAATACTAGTTCCTTATCAGGTAACTATTTACAACTATTTTCTCCTGTCCTGTGCATTGTCTTTTTCTTTCTTTTCTTTTCTTTTCTTTTCTTTTCTTTTCAAAATTTTTTCTTTCTTTCTTTCTTTCTTTCTTTCTTTCTTTCTTTCTTTCTTTCTTTCTCTCTCTCTCTCTCTCTCTCTCTCTTTCATTTTGATTTTTGAGAGAACAAAGTTTTTGTTTTTTTGCATGTTTAGACTAGAGAGAACATGTAGGGGGGGAGGGCCCATCTATGGAACCAAATGCAAGGCTCCATCTCACAACCCTAAGATCATGACCTAAGCCAAAATCAAGAGTTGGACATTCAACTGAGCCACCTAGGCACCCCAAAACAGGCACCAAAAACAAAGTTTTATAGAAAGCCACAACAACCCACAATTTGCAAAAAACTGAATGTATTTTGGATGATGGCAGATTAAAAGTTCATCAGACCAACTACCTCACCTCACTTTGAGGGCAAATAGAAAAGCTAAGCAAAATGTAAAATGAATTCATTTAAAGATCATTAAAGAGGTAGACCAATGACAGGAGCTTACCAGCCAACTATTAGAAAAGGAAAATGACTTAGGTGAGCCCAGGACTTTTGAGGTAGGGTTTTTTGTTTTGTTTTTTAACTTTTTCTTTATTTTACTGTGAAAACTTCAGAACACTTAACATGAGATCTACCCTCTTAACAAATTTTTAAGTGTACAAGGCAGTATGTTAACTATGGGAACAATGTTGGACAACAGATCTTTAGAACTTATTCCCCTTCCTTAACTGAAAATTTATGCATGTTGATTAGCAATTCCCCATTTCCTCCTCCCTCCAGATGCTGGAAACCACCATTCCACTCTATGATTTTATGAATTTGACTATTTTAGATATGTCATATAAGCAAAATCACCTAGTACTTGTTCTTTTGCAACTGGATTATTTCTCTTATCATAATGTCCTCCAGGTTCATCCACGTTATGATAAATTGCAGATTTTTTTTAAAGCTGAATAATATTCCATTGTATGTATATACCATATTTTCCTTATCCATTCATCCCTCAATGGACATTTAGGACATTTAGGTTGCTAACATGTCTTGGCTATTATGAATAATGCTGCAGTAAACATGGGAGTGGGAGTGCTAGTATCTCTTCAAAATTCTGATTTCAATTCTTTCGATAAATACCCAGAGTGGGACTGCAGGATGATACAGTAGTCCTAGTTTTAGTTTTGAGGAACCTCTGTACTGTTTTCCATGGCAGATACACCATTTTGCATTCCTACCAGCAGTATACAAGGTTTCCAATTTCTCACATCCTCCCCAACACTTGTCTTTTGATTTTTTTTTATAATAATCATCCTGAGTGGTGTAAAGTGACAGCTCATTATAGTTTTTAATTGGTATTTCCTTGATGATTAGTGACATTGAACACTTTTAACTAGTTTGGTGTCAGGGTAATATTGGCCTCATAAGTGAGGTGGGGAGTGTTCCTTCCTCTTCTAGTTTTTGGGAGAGTTTCTGAAGCATTAATGCTAATTCTTCTTTAAACAACTGGCAGAATTCATTAGTGAAGCAAACTGGAACTGGCCTTTTCTTTGTACAAAGTTTTGTTATAGGTCTAGTTGGATTTTCTATTCTTGAATCAGTTTCAGTAGTTTACATGTTTCTAGGAGTTAGTCCATTTCGTTGAAGTCATCTAATTTGTTGGCATGTAATATTTGATAGTTTCCCCTTATAATCCCTTCTCTATCTGTAAGGTGGTTAGTGATGTCTGTCTTCTTTCATTCCTGATTTCAGTAATTCAAATCTTCTCTTTTATTTTCTCAGTCACTCTAGCTAAAGGCTTGTCAATTTGTTAAACTATCCACAGAACCAACTTTTGGTTTCATTGATTTACTGTATTGTTTTCTATTCTCTATGTCATTTATTTCTGATTGCTTTGGGTATATTTGCTCTTCTTTTTCCAGCTTATTAAGGTGGAGAACTAGGTTTTGAGATCTTTCTACCTGTTTAATATAGGCATTTACAACTATAGATTTCACTCCAAGCACTTCCTTAGCTGCATCAAGTAAGTTCCAGTATGGTGTATCTTTGTTTTCATTCATACCAAAGGATTTAGAAATTCTCTTGTGATTTTTTTTTGACCCACATATTTCCAAATTATTTGTACACTTCCAAAATTTTCTTTTGCTATGGATTTCTAAATTCATTCCATTGTGGTCATATTCCTTTGTATAATTTCAATCCTTTTAAATTTACTGAGAATTATTTTATGGCCTAATATATGACCTGTCCTGGAAAACATTACATGTGCATTAGACAAGAATGTATATTCTGCTGTTGTGAGGTGGAATGTTCTATAGACACCTGTTAGGTCTACTTGTTTTATATGTTTTTCAAATTTTTTATTTCCTTGTTGATTTTTGTCTAGTTGTTCTACCCACTATTGAAAGAGCAATAATAAAGTCTCCAACTATTATTATTGAATTGTGATTTACCTTTAAAAAGAGCTTGTAGAACAAACTGGTTTTCAGGGTATAATCTGGGATTCAATCTACTCTGGAATAGATCTGGAGAGTTTTCACTAAGTCAAACAACTGGTGCTTAAGGAGACATCTGAGACATCTATATTTTCCTCTTTCCCTGCTGCACATGTTCTTTGTACTTCCACTAGTACTAACCAAATCCCAAGGGCAACTCATCTCAGCAGAGCTGGAACAGATGCCTCAGATGTTCCAAAATTAAGCAATGTTACTATCCAAAAAATGAAAGACTTGTGGCTTTCAACTAAGAGAAAAGCTGTGGAGACACTTAACAGGCAGTGAAATAGAGGATCAGTTTTAACCCTGGGTGCTTAATAAATGCAGATTCCTGGGCTGCATCCTATTCTCAGAGCAGGCCCCCAAAACATGTATTTGAGTGCTTCCTAGACAATTCTTACACACACACACATACACACACACACACACACACACACACACACACACAGAAGTCTAAAGCTGAGGAGGCTGGTTGATAAGAGTGATAAGTACATTCTCCCAAAGGGATATTTATCTCTAAGAACATATTTCTATAGTTCATGGAAATGAGTACTTAATTCGTGTTCACAGAAATACTTACAAATACACCATGTTTCAGAATCTATACTACCTGGGCAGATTATTCTGGTGTTGAGCACAGGGAGGTTTTCTTTGCCGGCTGCCACAGCTGGACCAGGGCCAGAGTCAGTCTGGAAACGAGTTGTCCGGCCATCTGGAGACCGAGGGGCAGGTGCAGTTTTAACTGTTGGCAAAATGTCCCAATTATAAAAAAAGAAAGTAATGATAAAGTTATAAAAATAAGCAAACCCTCATAAATTCAGGACACAAAATAATTTAATACACATTTAGGTCAATTAACAGAACTGAAAATATTATGTTGTGTTTACCTATTTTTTTTTTTTTTTTACCATTGTTTTCACTTCGTTGAGATTTACTGTATGGAGGGATTTGGCCACAGGTAGATGTCCTGATAACTCATTTCAAACAGACGGAGATCAGTAGAAAATACAGGCCTAGCATAATTAAAGGTCAGTAATACTCCCAATTTGAATGTGGCTAACCCACATTCAAGGATAAAAAGAAATGTTGAAGCCTGATGATTTTTTAACTTGGCATGTATGTGTTATAATGTATACCGCCAATGCAATCCTTTTGTCATAAATGTTGGGTGAATGATCGAATTTAATTAATGTAATTCCCAGAGCTAATATGTGAAACATTGTCTTCCATACATGAAAGGAAAAGTTTTTTTTTTTTCTGAATGAAGCCAATGTTTCCTGCACTTCTCAATTAATTATATATTCAAAACAAAGATTTGCCCAAAACAGTTCTATCATATTCTTATAAATGTTCAGTACATTTAAAAAATTATTCCAAAACAAAATTACTTTCAAAGCAAACAACAAAAAAAGAGATTTAATTTTGTCTAAACTAGGGCAATTTAATGGAGAGCAAATAGTATCTTTAACTAATTTAGGAACTATTGGCAGGTGTTTAAAAAAAAGTATTCCTCAAACTCAATTTAAAAATACTCAAAAATTTAATTATCTTTACTCTCCCTAAGACTAATTACAGACTAATCTTATTAATCTTACACTCTCTTCTCTCTCTTCAAAACAGTCCAGTTGCACTAAAGAAAAGCAGCAGAACAGCCATTTTTTTTTTTTTTTTGGACAGATGGGAGACCTGGGGCTAATTTCTAATAAAAACAACTTTTGATATTCATCTCTGATAAAAACCAGAGAGCGTCCTAGTGACTAAGATTGATGTAACATTGTAGGTAACTAAATTAATGTTTCATGGTTCTTTTTTAAACATAACATCTCATTGATCATATTAATATACTGTATTGTACATCTCAGGCATATGAATTATTGCATAATTTAATAATATTACGAATGCTCTTCAAAAAGTAATGATTATTTAATACAGAAGTACTTCTATTGCTACTGATTCCCACTAAATTGGATTACTAGCTAGAAAATAAGATCAAATATTGCAACATTAAGGTATCAAATGTTGTAACACGTGTAAATTTATGTCTATTTCAAGATCAATATTTATAGCTGCATACCTTTCTTTTTTAGTTTTCTTTGCAGACTACAATGGAAGTGTTCAGTTCATGAAAATATACTAAGATGGATGGTAGCTGGTTGGAAAACCATTAGCAATGAGCACTAGAAAACCAATCCTCCAAAGAGATCATTCCTTATCTTAAGGGAAATTATTAAGCAGCATACTGTAAGAATGCCATTGTCAGCTCTACTAAGTCAGCTTTATTAATGAAGGCATACAAGTCCTACTTATTAAACTCTAGATAAAGTAAATTTGAGATGATATAATCAAGCTTTGAAAGATTTTGACGGGATGCAATGATAGTTCCAAATTGAAAAGATAAAAATTCATAAGGATGAGCATGTATGACTCTAATCAGGTTTAAAAAGTCACTCGCACAAAATAGGAGACCAGGTTTATATAGTATTACAGTACAATACTTCATGCCAAGAAGAAATCCTGGGTAGCCCTTATAACATAAAAAAAATGTGCAGAAAGAGTAGTGTATGGCTATCAATTTGTTATACACTACAGAAATATTTGGAGGATTGTGTTCAAAATGGGGGATCATATTGACCAATTGAATGCAACCAGAAAAACTAAAAAGTTTGAAATCAAGTTAAAAATTGGTAAAAGAATTTAGGAGATAATGTGAAAAAGATAGAAGGTGTGGGAAGAGGATATGATGCCATGAAAGCTGTTTTCAGAATCATTTAAGGGCTGTCATGTGGCAGATTTATCTTCAATACTGTGAAGAGATATATGAAATTGCTTTGAAGCTACCCATAAAGCACCAAATGTCAGCAGTTGTTACTGTTAACATTATCATACATGAAACATTATCAATTAGTGTGCTGATGGGTAGAAATTTAAGGAAGAAAATATAAAGCCAAATATAAAGAAAAGCTTTCTAACAAATAAAAGCTGATCTTAAGAATGGGATGTATTGAAAGTGAGTGGTGGGGTGCCTGGCTGGCTCAGTCCGTAGAGCTTGCGACTCTTGATCCTGGGGTCGTGGGTTCGAGCTCCACGTTGGATGTAGAGATTACTTAAAAAAGAAAAATAAAATATTTAAAACAAACCGAAAAAAAGAAAGTGAGTAGTCCAAAGGCTCAATGCCCATCTGTCAAGACGATTATCAAGTATGTCTGTACTGGATTATATGCTGCAACAGGGACCTTTAAGGTCTATGAGGTGTAAGGTTAGAGAGCTAGGTTGTGTGCAGGAAAAGGCACATATGAAGCCTAAAAGGGCTCAGGGTTTAGAATATGCATGCATTGGTTGTATGCCAGACAGGTGAGGTCTATAAGGTCTACTTCCAAAGTTTTTAAGAGTTTTACAGACAGTAAGGAGTACTCTTTCAAAGCTAATGTAATTATAGCAGCAGCAGTGGAGGGAGTAGTTAATAATAGTGAGAAAGACAGCAAACACTCCTTCACAGCACTACGCACCACACACTATTCTAGGTGCTCCACATACATCAACTTCTCTAACCTTCACAACCAGTGGGCACGTCATTATCACTATTTTACAAACGACGAAACTACAGAGAAATTAAGCAATCTGCCCAATTGCATTTGTAACGAAAGTAAAGGAAAAGCTTAATGATTGCTGTTCTGATTTAACAGTGTTGACTTTTCACTAGGACTATGCAGTTATTTTCATATTATCTTCTCGGCCTCATTAATATTTTAATTTCTGCTTTGCTCTATTCTAGTCAATTAATAAGTATTGCCTTATACCATGTGCAATATTAAAAGTATAAATTTATCTTCAAACTTAAAAGGTAGAGGCATAATTAATCTTCTTCAAGTGACTACATGTTAATTTCCTGGCAAAAATAATTTCAGTAGAGACAGGGCTGTAATTAGATGTCCAGTGATATTGTAGATTAATTTAGCAATTAAGAATTAGCAAACTGTCCAGGCTGATCAATGGGATCCCAGGGACTGGGACTGCTAAAATTATTTAAGTGGCAAATTTTGTGCATGTGCAACCTGCAGCTTTCACGTAATTCTCAAAGGCCCTGTGGGCTAAAAACAGGTTAAAATCTGTTGATTTAGGTGTTTCTTCCTTTTTCCTCAGGAAAGTTAAGATATTTAGCCATTTTGGTACCATAATCCTTAGTTTATTATGACAATCTCCAGGTTATAAGATAAAAAGGGATGAGAGTGTACTTGACAATCACCAAAATTTTATCTTTATAATTTTAGTATTCATGAATATCTAAGCTTTAACTTCTGAAAATCCTTGTTAAAAATAAAAATACAAAGCTTATTTCAAACCAATAAGCCTTTTGAAAACTAAAAGCAGAATGGGATTCTATTTAATTGTGAAATAATTATAGTTTTCTTACCAGTTAATGACTCTTTTGCATCATCATCTTTAGATTCTTCTTTAGATTCATCTGTTTCTGTACTATCGTTATCAAATGACTGGTTAACTGGTTCACAGGGATGAACGGTCTGGTCATCCATAACTTTAAGTAGTAAGTAGGGAAATATGTTTGCACAAGTAAAAATAAAATCCATAAATATTAATATATGCTTAAAAAGTAAAATGAAACATAAAGCAAAAGAAATTCCATATTCACAAATAAACACTAATAAATCCAACTATAAGTTACAACCTGTAGTGTTTTCAAATATTAGTTTTTTATATTAAAGTTAACTTGAGCCCACTACTAAAATTCTAAGAGAAGTATATACAATATATTAATACAAAAAATTAAAATATAGGCAGAATCTTTATAGGCTCTTTTTTTTATGATTGTATTTATTTATTCATGAGAGACACAGAGAGAGAGAGAGAGAGAGAGAGAGAGAGAGGAAGAGACACAGGCAGAAGCAGGCTCCATGTAGGAAACCCAACGCGGGACTCAATCCCAGGTCTTCAGGATCCCACCCTGGGCTGAAGGCGGCACTAAACTGCTGGGCTACCCGGCAGCTTAGCAGTTTAGTGCCGCCTTCAGCCCAGGGCATGATACTGGAGTCCTGGGATCGAGTCCCATGTCAGGCTCCCTGCTTGGGGCCTGCTTCTCCCTCTGCCTGTGTCTCTCATAAATAAATAAATAAAATCTTAAAAAAAAAAAGATTCCAATTAGGTGAAAGATATTTAAAATTTTTTAATTATTAAAGTAATTTTCAATGTTTCCAGTGTATTTTTATCCTTGAGATGTTAGTTTCTATATCATTACTGTACTGATCCCACTAAAGCAAGAAATAGTATAAATTTCATTCTAATGGTTTCATCTTCTGTCCTGCTTAAAAATTGTGTGTGTGTGTGTGTGTGTGCACAGTCTGACCAACATGGAAATTCCATTGTGCTTACAATATAGGGATGATGCTAACTTCAAAAGCTAATTTTGTTCATGTGTACCTTTGCCGGCTTCTTCAATGACTTGCCTCACTGCTTTCTTTAAACTGTTTGCCCGCAACATTATTTCCTTTGGTTTGACAGCTTTCTGGGACGGAGGTTTCGCAGGGTCATCCACGAGTTGTTCTTTGCTTTCACACAAGGATTCTTCACTGGAAGATTCCACGGTATCTTCTTCTACAATGACAGAGCGGATGCCTGGGACAACGGGGGTGGCCTGGGAATCTGTGTGCAAGGCTTGAAGCAGTTGTTCAAGCTTTTCATTTAGGACTGAACACTATGAAAACAAAAATACGGTAATGAATTTTCATTTGGTGGAAATGGAAAAGGACAATTTGAGTGAATCAGTTCTGATTTTAGAGGAAAGATGCCTATATTAATATTTACCAATTAATTGGCTATCCATTATACATGATACAGCTTATAGATGAAATAATTTATCATTTAAAAACAAGAGCACAATTATGTAAATTTTTAGGTGTGCTTCTGGAATATCCCAACTCTACCGTCTTTGTATCAGTAGTTTTCCTTATAAGAAAATCTCTATCATCATTATACAGGTATTTTTCCTTGAAAAGAACAAACATTTCACTACAAAGTGACACATTTCACAAAAAAATTATGTTATCTTACAAAACACTGTGTAAGCTTTTTTTTTTTTTTAATTAATTTTTATTGGTGTTCAATTTACCAACATACAGAAAAACACCCAGTGCTCATCCCGTCAAGTGTCCACCTCAGTGCCCGTCACCCATTCCCCTCCAACACCCGCCCTCCTCCCCCCTTCCACCACCCCTAGTTCGTTTCCCCGAGTTAGGAGTCTTTATGTTCTGTCTCCCTTCCTGATATTTCCCAAAATTTCTTCTCCCTTCCTTTATATTCCCTTTCACTATTATTTATATTCCCCAAATGAATGAGAACATACACTGTTTGTCCTTCTCCGATTGTGTGTAAGCTTTTTTTAAAGTGATTGATGAATGGTACCATTTTGATCATCACAAACTGCAGGTCTGGCTGAGTCTTGGTAAGCTCTCCTTCAAAGCTTTGCTTGTGAAAAGGGTGAAAGGTGCCTATGGGATTACTGGCTCAAAAAAAAAAAAAAGAGCAAAAAGGAAAATGCACAAGGATAAAGAAGAAAAAGAAGATGGAGAAAGCAAAAACCAGCACTCTGCCCTTGTTTCTGTCTGCTTCTCTCGAGTGACGAAGGGTAAAGAAACACGAAGGCCTGAAGATGTTGCTACAACTCTCCTAATATAGCTTTTCTCACCACATAGATTCCTGTCCTTTCCTTCTCCATTTATTTGTCTTTGATGTCATGCTAAGACAAGGCTACGGCAGAAACTGTTAAGAGAAAAAAATATGGAGGCACCTGGATGGCTCAGCGGTTGAGCATCTGTCTTTGACTCAGGTCATGATCCCGGAGTCCTGGGATCGAGTCCCATATCAGGCTCCCCGCAGGGAGCCACCTTCTCCCTCTGCTTATTTGTCTGCCTCTCTTTCTCGTGTCTCTCATGAATAAATAAATAAAATCTTTCAAAAAGAGAGAGAAAAAAATACAGCCAGAGAGGTATTCTATTTTCTGAAGCTCTCCATTGAATAGAAAAACAAGAAAGAGGCTGAAAATATCAAATGTTATGCTTCTTTCTATTTCCTTTTCCTTTCACTCCATGGAATTACCATCTACAGCATAAATCTGGAGATCATTCCTTTGCAAGCCCAAGAAAGCCAAACCTTTTGTAAGAATGCCCGGCCTTGAACATATGAAAGCAAAGAGAGTAGCTTTTAATCTTCTTACTTTAGCCTCAGAAAGCTTATAAAGGGGGGAAAAATCTATAAAGAAAAAGGCAAAGCAAGAAAAAGAACCCACAAAGAGGCCAAGGACCATAATGTCTGGGGATTCCAAGGAACCATGCTAAGAGTGAGCCTGATGATCAGTTGGCCTGGAATCAGAAAGCCATCCCTCTCCACACTGGAACACCACCTGCCCAGCATTATCCCCTCTGTGACCCCACTGTGGGGCATTTCTCCTTGGGGATGCCAATCTGTGGGGCAAAGGGAGCTGAGTTACAAAATTCAGGATGTCGGATGGTCTTCAGCAATGCAGGTTCCCCACATATTCAAGGGTAACCATAAAATAGAATATGTTTTCGTCCCTCAAATCTGATTCAAAAGTAGTTTTTCTCTTGATTTAAGATGTTTTGGCAAGAAAGCCACTTAATCAATTTAGCTGTGAAACACAGTTCAATGTTAATGTTGTCAGCAAAAAACTTTCATGCCCTGAGGTGACCCGCTTACTTTATTGGCCATGGCATCGGCTGCAACGGTGTTTTCCAACGTTTTTTCATATGACTTCTCTACTTTAGCAACAAAGTCCTTTACAGTTTCACATAGTATCCTTTAAGGAAAAGAAATTGTGCAATTCAGTAAACCCTGTAGGTGGATTCAGTTTGATGTACAAACATATTTAACAACAGGCACAAACAGGTAAATTGCCAAAGCACAGGGACCGTTTGTGTATAAAACCCATACTTCTATCTGCTGTGTAACACATACTAGATAAGCTCAAGACATACTGAGTGATAAGCGGAAATGCACACGAATAAAGTGTATACATTGTAGTAAGGTCATAACAAGCCTTTCTCAAATATTTAAATTAAATTATTGAGAAGAGTATTTATAGATCTCATTTTAATAAATTAGCATTATCCCCAGCACCTTACATATTTTCATAATAGAACTTGCGATGTTAAAAAAAAAAAAAAGAGGATTAATTTGTCACTTAATGTTGTTACTGTCACTCTCCTATTCATGATCTGTTATCTCAAAAGTATATTGTTCCTGAAGAAGAGATTGTGTAACCAACCTGGCACTTGAATTGAGTTATATTCTCCTTAAATCCATTTGTTTTTTTCCCTTAAGATAACCAGCAGTCACATGCAAGACTAATTTAATTTAGAGCTTGTTAGTGTCAACAATATACGGTTTACTTGTTTGTCGCTTTTAATTACATTCAATTTCTTTGCAATAGAAGTAGATTAAAAGAAAAAAATAATATGAAACCTTAACACTAACTAAAATATGTCTTTCAAAAGTCTTTGGGACTGGTGCTGGATTAAAAACAACCCAACAGAACAGTATGTGACTAGCTTTTTGTAGCAAGAACTAATAGTGATTCTGAAAACAAAATCAGACTATTTTAAAATAATAATATTTCCCTTTATTATGGATATAGATTGAAAAATTTGAAGGGAAAAAAAGCAGGCTCTGGCAATTATTTTTTTCTATTACACTCAACAATTTTCTCTGGTATGTGAGTGACATAACGATTATGTTTCCAGATATTTTAAGTATCATGACATCAAGCCATTCCATGGATATAGTACACCCACACCCACTCCAAACCTTCACATTTATCATCTCAAAAAGAATTGAATTATTCCTAATAATTTTTGTTTTCTTTGTTTTTTGGCAACCATTTCTAGCTTTTACTTGGACAAAAAGTAATATTTCCTAACCTTACATCTCTTTGTTGGCTTTTTAAATTCACATATATTCAGAGACTCTAGCTTACTATTAGAGATGCATTCATGTGCTTCACATCAATTTTGGTCTTCTTTGTTCATGTACAGTACTTTTATGGAACATTTTGGAATGTTAAGGCAGGCTGTCATGAAATTCCTTCTATGAACCTTACTGAAAGTTTCTCCAAGATGTCCCATCCCTAAGGAGAGGAGACACTGACAGTTCTCCCTCTTTATTTAACTCCGAAATAGAGGTTTTCATTGCTGTTATTACAACTGTCTTGATTTATCAAGACAGTTTTATTTATTTATTTTCTCCTGTTAAATGTGTGAAATTGCATATGTCATAACATTACCATAGCCACTTTTGCTGGTATTTTGCTAACTCTTAGGGACAGAGCCTGTTGGTCCATCAGCCTACGAATGAAAGTGGCAACAATAGGGTCATGTTGGAGATGGAGGCTGAAGGAAGAGAGTATGACTGTGTTAGAAAATACTTGTCAAGTAAGTGGTGGTCTATCTTAGGATCCAATAAGTTTCATATTCCAGAGGCATAAAATATTTATACTTGTAATAAAAATTAACTTGCTATTACACCTAAATAATGAATGTAGAATTCTTAAAACTGAAATAAAATGGACACCTAAACATGGCATGATTCAAAATCATACCACCTGTGAACCGGCAAATTGGAGAAAAACAATTTTAAGATGTATTTGCCATAGTAACAGGAAAGACATTCTCCACATGATACAGTTTTCTATTTTGATGCATAAAGATTTCTGGAAAACGTGCAAAAATCAAATAAGTGAGAGTGGAATGTGGATTTTCCCATAGAACTATAAAATTATATCTTAAATCATCGTTAGTCATAATTTTGACAAGATAATTTCCAAGCATTTTAATTCTTTTAGTTTTGTTCTCTTCCTTCCAAGTTGAGCACAAATATGCAGTTGCTATTGCACCAAATAGTCAGTTGAAGCTAACAACAGTCCATATTTAGCATGCTGGATGATTTCCACTCTCATCACAACTATATTATTCATGAGATCTATACTTTTTATTACCAGTGTCAGTATCATCATTTATCATTTTACCACTTATTTTTTTAATAGGGATAAATGACATTATATTATGCAAACACTACAGTAAGAAAAATATGGCAATGATGCCCAAACAGATGCAAATATTGGCAGGCAGGGGTCATCCTCTGAGAATCTGAAAAATTAATTTTCCATCTTTTGTAAAAAAGTTCCAATCAGAAATTAAAGATGATTTACAAGTATCAGTGCATAATCTATAAAAACCCTTAGCTATCTCTGTGTTCCGAGGAAAGATTCTAACAACTGTGTATCTTACCTCATCTATTCAATGACAGAGGTTGCCTAAATTATCTCTAAATAGATACCAGATCTGAAATTCTGTGGTTCTATGGCAATAGTTCCAACCTTATTATTTTTTCTGGCTAATGATCCCATTTTTTTTTCTTTTCTTTTCTTTTCTTTTCTTTTTTTGATCCCATTTTCTAAGAAGTTTTGTCTACAGAGAAAATTGGATTATTATTTTTATTATTTTTTTATTAATAAATGACACCCATAATTGCTAATTAATCCTTCTGATTCTCTGAAGGTAACCCATGTTACCATACCAAACTGACAAAATTTCAAAATCAAAGAAATCTTAACATTTTGTTGGTTAACCCATAGTAACTACATTAGTTAACCTACACGCTAGCTATGTTAATGGATTATAGCTTTTCCATCAGTATTTTCAGCATTTTAAAAATAGTTCAAACAGCTTGGGCTCCTGGGAATTACCATTTCATAAAACAAATATAAATATGCACAAGATTGTTAAAACATCCTGCCTTAATATTGTATCATTTAACAAGTAGATGGCATTAACAAAGGAAGGGAATTCCATGTTATCTAGGTGGTGGTTACAAGAATGTGTATGTGAACATATGTACGTTTATTCCTCTTTCTCATCACTAAATTATACCCTTATGATTTGGGCACTTTACTGTGTATATGTCATACCTTGATAACAACAAAAAAAATTTTTTTAAGAAGGGAAAACTATTATAGACTTTATAAGTCTTAAAGGGACATACAACCCAAATGCAATATGTGAATCTTGTTTGGATTTTGATTTGAACAACTCAACTATTTAAAAATAACTTTGAAATAATTAGGGGAAATGGTATATGGGTTGAGTAATATATATGCTCTTAGAGAAGTATGACTAATTTTATTAGACTTTTTAATAAGATTATTAGGTATATACAGTGAAAGCAGAATAAAATAATTTCTGGGATTTGCTTAGAGATTGTAGCAAAGGAAAGTGGGAGTAGATGACAAAATTTTGATAAATACTGCCATATGATGGGTATGGTGGGAAACCATTATACCAGTCTCTCTACTTTTATGTTTGTTTGACGATGTTCATAACAAAAATTAAATTTAAAATATATCACTGATAAAAATTTACTACATTTTGTCCTTTCTTTTCTCTCTTGAACCTCTTTATGGAAAATCCTGTAAAATTTTAATCCGGGGTTATAAAGGCAGGTTGCTGGGCAGCCTGGGAGCACAGATGAATGACAAGAGGGGGCCAGGGTTGGAACAAAATCTGTTTAGAGGCAAATGAGCTAGTCAGAGAGAAATCCAGAGCTAAAGCTAATAGTAGAGCCTAGACAAAGAGCCAGCCCTAGGTCAAAGAAAAAATTTGAATGTAATTGATTAAAACATGAGATGACGATACTATAATTTAATATAGCACTCTGTAGTTTACAAGCTCTATATTTATTTCATTACTCAACTTAATTCTCCCAACAGTTCATGACGGAGACAGGACAGGCACTCTTTCCATTCTTATGCTTGATAAAACAGACATAGGCCACAAAGCTACCAAATGGTCAAATCTCAACTAGGACCTTAGATTTACTTCTACTTGGTCCAACCCTGTGATTTACAGTGGTTTTCAAGCTGTTTCCCAGAAATACTTCAAAGATTCTGCAAATACTTCATTCAGATTTCATTTAGAAATATAAAATATAATTTTTTACATGTTCAGTCATTGGAGATCTTAGACAAATAATATGCTAGCTTCAACATTAGAATTCATTTTTTTGTGCAAATCTTAGACTATATTTGATACAGTTTCCAGTTATTCCTATGTTTTATTTCAGTTACATGGTAATAAGGAAATTGTCTTCAATAGTCAAAATAAGATACAGAAATAACTAGAAACTGGATCAAATACAAAATTATAACTGTCATCTATAATCTTATTGTTTAATTTTTCTCATAAATGATTAATAATTTAATCCTGTCCAATTTATTAATGATAAAAATAGAATTTTAATTTTTTAAATATTGGAATTCTATGTAAGATTTTATTTAACAAAAGACAATGTTATAATAAATCATGTCTCAATTAAAAATATGTAAGATGTATAGAAGGCACTAATTAAACACATCAAACACATGAAGGCTAAAATTAATGAATGCTAACTATGAAAGATGGCCATCTAAACTATGAAATGTGGCCAGATAAAATATTTACTTGAGTGCATCAAAGAATAATCATTTTATAACTTGTTATACTTTTTCAAAGTTTCTATTTCAGCTTTCCATCTTTTCTAGCTATATCTTCTAAATGTCCTATTGAAAAAAAAAGCATTTGGTTCATAGACCAAGGGTGGCAAATGCAAATGTCTTCCTCATAGAAATAACTTAAGAAGCACTTAAGGAACAACTTTAGTATATAAATTTGTCCCAAGAGGGGGAATACAATAGGGAGTGCTGAGGCCTGGGGCAAACATGACATATCTACATTTCACCATAAGGCAATCCACTTCATCAGAAAACGCCCAACCAAATGACAGCGACAGAAATCCAGCAGCAAACACAAGAGTCTGCAGCCCACCTCTCTGCACAACCAGTGTGCTCTCCTGCCTTAAGCTGTTCAACTCCTCTTCTATCACTCAGCCCTGTTTCCTATTCCTGGGGTTTATGGCATCCACAGTAAGTGTCACTACATTTATACTGTCACACACAAATTTGTTTGAAATGATTTAGCTTATCTTCCCTTGATCCTGTGCAAAGGAAGTATATAACATACACTAAAGTTGGTGTATTTTGCCTCCACCAATTCCCTAATCCCTCACTCTCCTTCTTCTTCTTTTTCTCCTCTCTCTATGTAACAGTAGTATTTCCTAGCCCAGCCAAAATCCTAAAGTATACTTTTACCTTTGGCTTATCGGTTGAAAATTTCAGTGGGTTTCACCCTTTTCTCTAGTTGACTTTCTTGATTTCAGGACATCAGTATAGGATGCTTCAAAACTGAATTCTAAATTCCAGGCAGGCAGCATTTGGGATAATAAAATCAAGTAGCTCTGGCTCCATGTACAGAATCAACTTAACTAAAATCTGATAACTTTGAATTAAAATATAATTATGTAATTTAAACATGCTGATAAATGTCATTTTGAAAAATCTCTTCAATATCTTCCCTTTCCTGATGTAAACAGTTCCTAAAGAGTAGTGTTTATGGAAATAATAAACTGTAGTGAAATGTGTTTTCCATAGTATATTTAATCATCAATGCTTCTTTCTTATTTTTTATTTTATTTATTTAATTTTTTAATGGAAATTCTATTTAGTTTACATATGAGTGTTCTTTAAATACGAGCTTGGGCTAATTAAACTCTAAACACTTACCACACCATTCTGATAAAAAAATGTTTCAGCCTAGGCAGCCAAAAAAATCCCTCTAAATATATACTCTACTGCAAATAAGACGGTAAAGTGATTTTTTTAAAAACCAAATGCAAGTTTAGTATATCTAATTCTGTAAGCTACTTCATAGGTTTTTTGGGGGAAAAAATTACAAAGTGACATAAATGGTAGGAATGAGCGTTTTCACCATACAACTATTTCATGGCTTCATCACTCACTTGGCAGATGATATGATCACTGCATGTTCATCAGAATTGAGGATTTTTGTAAGATGAGCTGCAACTGAGTCCTCATAAATTGTCATCTGAAAACATAAAAAACCTACACTGTATTATCGTTGCTGACATTCATACAGCTCAGTTACTATTTCTTCCAAAATGGGACCACTCAGGACACACATGACACAAGGCAATGACTATAATGAAATATATAAAAGAGTCATCATATGAAATAAATACTTCCTTTCAGTATAAGGCTTTTAGTTTCTGAAATTCCTTAATCTGAATTAAGTAGTCTTTAAAAAATCCATAAAATCCATTAAATTAAAAAAATGTTGAATAGCTGAATACATAAAGAACTCCTCCGAGTCGGCACAAAAAAGCAAGCACCAGATGACCCGATGAAAAATGGGCAAAAGCCTAGAAGCTTAAAGAGGAAGGTATACCAATGGTCCACAACCGATGAAAGGTGATCAACCTCATCGAGCATCAGGCAAACACAAACTAAAACCACCATGCGGTTCCACTGTATCTGCCAGCAGAGCTAAAATGAAAACAGAAGCAGCAACCACACCTGGAAAGTGCCAAGTATTGGCATGGTTGTGGAGCAAGAGAACTCTCAGTCACTGTTGGTGGGAGAGCAGGAGTTGATACAAACACTCCAGAAAACTGCTGGGTGTCTATCAAAGCTGAACATGTGCATATACCATAGGACCCAGCAATTCAATTTCTACATATGTATATGCCCCAAAGAAATGTGATGTGCATTCAGCAAAAGACACGTGATAGAAAACATTCACACAACATTCATTCGATAGTAGCATGGATAACAGATTGTAGCACATCTGGGCAATGGGATACCAGGGGGCAATGAGAATGTGTGATTTACAGCTCTGCTGCAATATGGGTGAACGTTAGACATCATGTTGAATGGAAAGATTCAGAGAAGGGCTGCTTACAAAATGATTCATTTTATAAACACAGAAACAGACAAAAATAATCTATGCTTTTAGAAGCCAGGAGAGAAGTTCTTGGGGTGGGAGATGGGGGTGATGAATGGAAGGGGTGCTGGTGATGTTGCCTTGCCTCGTGATCTGGGTTCATTTAGCTTGTGGAAACTTACCAATGGTACATTTATGATCTGTGCACTTTCCTGTATGTATAGTTCAATAAAAAGTTTTTTAGAATGTTGAGTGCACTGTCATACAACCATGTATATAAACATATCTCTCGGGCATAATCAAAATGCTCAGGGAGCCCTATATCCCCCTTTCTGTTTGACTCAAAATTTAACATTCTATTGAAAGAACATACCTTCCCAATAAATAAAAATGTGCACAATATTTAAATAGCTTCAATTGAGAACCTTCCATACAAATTTTTGCCTCAAATATACACCACCTCATATGGTTCAAAAATTCCCAGTGTAGGGCAGCCTGGGTGGCTCCGCGGTTTAGCGCTGCCTTCAGCCCAGGGCGTGATCCTGGAGACCCGGGATCGAGTCCCACGTCGGGCTCCCTGCATGGAGCTTGCTTCTCCCTCTGCTTGTGTCTCTGCCTCTCTCTCTCTCTCTCATGAATAAATAAATAAAATCTTTTTAAAAAAATTCCCAGTGTAAATCACATGCTGTGTTCCAGCTGGTCTCCTATGCTCTTCTGCTCTACTCAAATATCCTTCCATTGCTTCTTACCCATCAGTACCAGTTTACTTAGACTTAAAGGAAGATCCAATTACCACCCCTCCCTCCGCAAAGCCTTCCTGACTAGCGTCTTCCCAAACAGATCTCATTCCCGATTTCCATTTAATTCCACCAGTGGCTAATCAGTATGTTACTCTTTTGAATTTCCACCTTACTTTTTTGACAGGCAGAAAGATGGAAGGGGAGGAGCCTCAAAGCCTCACACAATATTGTGTTCACTGGCAAATCCACTTCACTCATCTTCCAGTCTAAGCATTAAAAGCTGCAACTTGATAGTCAAGATCAGAAAAATGAAAATACGACATTTTAAAAAGCAATGAGGAAAAATATTTTTCAAAAAAGATTAGTTTTAATTTCTTTTCCCTACAGGACAGATAATCATAAAGCCTAAGAACGTAAGGGAAATATTTTAAACTCTCATTAATTCCATTTGAATGGACATGTAAAAACCCAAGCGTTTGTCTGTCAAAAATAATCAAAGGCAAAAAAGACAACCACTTCCAGGGGAAAACGAAACAACCTCTCTGTCCAAAGATAAAATTATTGATGTCACTTATTAACCTACTGTGTAGTCACTTAGAGTCAGGAAGTTAAGGTAATAATAATTATTATTTTTATTCTATATCAGGCACTGTGATTAAGTATTCTGTATGTATTTATCCCATTAATTGTCCTGTTTTACAGCCAAGGAGCTTCAGGCTCTGTTGAGTTGAGCAATTTGCCCAAGACCTATAGCTAATGGAGAAAAAACCAACTATGGGACCATGTCCATGGCTTACCTACCATATTGCCCACCCGCCTCCAAGCAAGCCTTGGTCTTTATTTAATGGCATTTACTGAACATAAATTTTGTCATTTCTTAAGTGTATTGTAACAGCATAGTTGGGATCTCTATATCTCTCCTACTCCTTTCAAACCATTCTCCACTTCATGACACAGTGATTTTTTTCTAAAGCACAAATCTGATCATGCTACATTTCTCCTTAACACGTTTGAGGGGATTAGTCAAAACTCTTCAGCTAACATGCAAGACCTTCCAGGGGCACCTGGGTGACTCAATCTGTTGGACGTCTGCCTTCAGCTCAGGTCAAGGTCCTGGAGTCCTGGGATTGAGCCCAGTGTTGGGATCCCTGCTCAGAGGGGAGTCTGCTTCTCCCTGTCCCTCTGCCCCTCCCCTCACTTGTGTTTTCTCTCTCGTTCACTCACTCAGTCTCTCTCTCTCTCTCAAATAAATAAATAAAATATTTTTTAAAAAAACATGCAAGACCTTCTATAATTCCCCGGATTCTCCATGATCCAAACCCTCCTTCCTTCCTCTGTCATGTCTTTTGATGCTCTTCCCTTGCACAACATGCTCTAACTCAATGGTATCACTTGCAGTGCCCCAAATGTACCAAGGTCCTTACTATCAGGTTCTACGTCATGCTCTTTTTCAACTGGCTAATTCCCACTTCTCTTCTTTTGTGCTGAAAATCCAGTATAGGTACAACCTCCTCTGTAGAGACTTCCCTGAACTTGCCAGACTAAGAATCCTCTCTTATGTGCAACCATTATACCCTGAAAATAACTTAAACATAGCTAATCCTTTATTGTCTGTCCCTCCCACTGGAACCGAGATTCTCCAACTTTCTGGCCTCACAGCATCTTTAAACGTCTGAACGATTTTGTCACAATATCCCTAGGCCAAGAGGAATCCCTAACAGTAGGTAAATACAAACAACTTAATAAGTTCTTATGTCCTAACAACTTACTAGCCATTTGAAAAAACAGAGAGTATAATTTAAAAGAAACAACAGTATCTCATTGCTTTCTTAAACAACTAGCTGTGAGCCTGGGGGCACTGTATACACCTTAAGCCTTGAAATCAGATTGGACAGTAACAACCTCATTTCCTACTCAACACTAATTTGTGTGGTGTTTGCTTTTTATCACAGTGACTACTAAAAACCTAAGCTTCACAAAAATATGCTGTCATCAGAAGAAAAGGAGTGCAACCTAATGTTTAAACTGTCCAGTACTTCAAGCTAGTAGTCTGTATGGTGTCTGACAGATGTTGAGTATTACAATTAAATTTTCTTTGAAATTTAAAACTATCTCACGGGAGCCCTCTGAGCTCACCGCAGTGCCCTGAGGCCACTATGGTGCACACAGTTTGGGAACTACCATTTCTAAACTAACTGAAGCAATAGGGCAAGTCTTCTATGTCCACTCCCAGATACCCACGGGCATTTAATATTGTTAAATTAATGAAAAAATAAAGTTATAATATCTTACCATGCTGTTACAAAGCAGTGAAGAAACAGAACTGGGGGAGAGAAGCTTTCAATAAGAGTAAATTTAAAAACAAATTAATAGGAAGAATTTCATTTCCAGAGAGTTGAGGAAACTCTCTCCTGTTTTAGGGGAGTCGGTGGAGATACAGCAGCTCACACCTTCTTTTTGATGACTTATCATTAATAAATAAGCATCTATTGACTAGTGTGATTGGGGTATGATACAAAACAGATTAAAACTATGACTCCTGAAAAAAAAAAAAAAACTATGACTCCTGTATCAAAAAAGGTTTTAATCCAATTGGAAAGCAATAAGAATCTGGTTTCTAAGAAATAGATGAAGCCAGAGGGCTTTGATGCCAAGATGACCATAGTTCCAAAAGTGTTTGGTATTTAGACCAAAAATTAACAATAAGAATTTTTTTTATTAACTGTCCACTTTGTGCCAGTCACGACACCAGATGACAAAACAATGGTGAATGAATAACACATTGCCTGGTCTTGACAGTACAACAGCACCAAGATAATGGAAGGTGACAATGGAAGGGGGCTTTGGAACTCGTGAGGAAGGAAGTGGTATGAGGGCATAGGGGATGAGGGATGGCTTCTTAGAGCAAGTGATACCTGAGGTGAGGATAGACATGAACTGAGCCTAATGTCACTGGGGGGATACATACTCATTCACAAAGGGGTAGAGGAGAAAAGAACATGATGGCAAGGGGACTTCACGTTAAATGTAAATAATATGTTTTCCAACATGGAGTATTAACAGAATCATTGTTATTGAAGGAAATCATGGAATTGTTGTTTTTGCTATGTTTAAAAATACAACAGCAAACAGAATTACTAAATTATGGCCATAAGGAATTAATCAATAAAACTGTCACAATTCTTTAAGCTCTGCAATTCTACGATGCCAGCGGAATGCTGAGTTAATAAGATAATTAGGAAGTTCAACCACATTTGTGCCCTTTTTAGGAAAACTGGAAAAATAATAATTTCACAATCATGCATAAAGGAATTTAAAATGAATACTTAAAAAAATATAAGCTGGGAAATTAGGTTAAGCCCAAGAAGGAAGGTTCAGCTTGCTTTTATTACAGTTTTAAGGGAAAAAAGTCACATGGTGACTAGTCGGGGGTGATATAGAACACTCATTTAACTTTAATCTTAAGGCATGCTATCCTTTTGTTATGAAATATTTTAATAAAAAAACAAAATAAGTTTCAATTAAAACCTTTTTAGACTAAAAAAAGATTTTTTCCATGTAGTTAGCAACCATATCGCATATTTAGCAACTATATATATGTAATAAAAATAAACTGTGACCTTTATTTTATGTGCTAGGAAATAGACAACTCTAAATAGAACAAAATAATTTTTCCTTTTGTCCCTTTGGGGATAAAATTAATAAGATTACAAAAATACTAAAGAAAAAAGACTGGTTTCTATAAAAACACGATCATTTTATAGTTAGATAAAATAATACTCTAAAAATGCTGCTGAAAATAAAATAGTAAACATATTAATCTTTAATGGTAATTATCTTTGAGTGTCAGGGCTATAAGTAAGGTTATTTTTTCATATATTTTTGTCTTTCTGTATTTTTTAGAGGCAATTTTTGCTACCTTTAGATCAGAAAAAGGTGTTAAATTACAACTAGCTCCTTTAAGGAACAGCTCCATGTATCTAGTTATCATTCCTTTCCTTAGTTTTGACAAGTTCATAATTTTCTTAATGAAAAAACAAAAACTTCAACTGTGAAATAAACAGATGAATTTTCCTAGGAGGAAAAGTAAATTATTATGGATTAAATGGTCTTGTCAGTCAGAAAATAATCCTTTGAAAATTGAGATCTGTTTCAATTCTCTAGTGCTTTGAGGTTTAATCAGAACCCTGAATCTTGGGATCCCTGGGTGGCGCAGCGGTTTGGCGCCTGCCTTTGGCCCAGGGCGCGATCCTGGAAACCCGGGATCGAATCCCACGTCAGGCTCCCGGTGCATGGAGCCTGCTTCTCCCTCTGCCTGTGTCTCTGCCTCTCTCTCTCTCTCTCTGTGACTATCATAAATAATAAAATAAAAATTAAAAAAAAAAAAAAAGAACCCTGAATCTTTAATAACATCTAAAACTATAGTTATTACTGATCTGTAGCAGACATGGAATGAAGGGAGCTGTCTTTCTTCTTCTGTTTTATCTTGATCAACAGGCTTAACCTGGAAACTTGTAATGGTGAACCCTCAATGAGGCAGGCAAAGAAGGAAGAGAGAAATTATATAATACCCTGCTCGCAAGTATCGGTGTGTTTGAAAATTGCTGAATTAACACCTAGTCAGATAGGTGTCCATTGCCAAAGCAGCAGATGTGTAAAAGCTAAATGGGAACCTGTCATTGGCTGGTCTTCCTGGGAGCCCTGCTGGTAAAAGGAGGCAGGCAGGTGGAATAAATACTCAGGGAAAACTATCGGGGTGTGGAAAGGGAACTTGCATGCCTGGTGCTCTACACACATTCCTTAGTTTCCTCCTCCCAACACTGGGACCTTGCTCTACAGATAAAGTAGTGGCGGCCCATGACAGTGAGTGATGTGGCTAAGTTCACAGTTCCAGGATAGTGGTCATGGAAGGATTCGATCCTAGATCATAAGGATTCCTTCTTCTGGGGCAGGGGGACTAGAAGTAGTCAACGAGCCCACACCCAAAATAATAAAAAATAAAATCAAGTAAATGTGCTACTATATCTTATAAAGTTTTCTATTTTGTTCAAGATATTTACCCGTTTCTCCAAATGATAAATAGGCAAAGGGTTAAAGTCTTACATAAAATTCTTCGGATGCTTCTGGAGGTTCTGGAAGTAGAGAAGCCTTTGGTGGCAATTTGAGTTCATAGGTCATTATACTCCACCTGAAGAGAGAAAAATCTTTGGTCTAAAATTCATTTAAAATTTCATAAACTGCCTTTGTTCTCACCTCATATGTATACATATGCACATATATGTGCGAACTATTGTCTCTGAAACAACCAAATATTTCTCCGAGACCATATAATGAAATAAGTCAATCGGAGAAGGACAAACAGTGTATGTTCTCACTCATCTGGGGAATATAAATAATAGTGAAAGGGAATAGAGGGGAAGGGAGAAGAAATGGGTAGGAAATATCAGAAAGGGAGACAGAACATGAGAGACTCCTAACTCTGGGAAACAAACTAGGGGTGGTGGAAGGGGAGGAGGGCGGGGGATGAGGGTGACTGGGTGGCGGGCACTTAGCGGAGCACTTGGCAGGATGAGCACTGGGTGTTGCTCTGTATGTTGGCAAATTGAACACCAATAAAAAATAAATTTATTATTAAAAAAATGAAACAACCAAATATTAGAAATTTGGTAATCTCATAAAATGCTGAATTCATACTTTATGATTTCCATATCTTACCAAATCTCTGATGAGTGACTTCCGAACTTTTTAAAGGCCATGACCCACAGTAAGAAATGCACATATGTAACAAAACTTCCTCTTCTTTACTAGTGCAATGCATTCTGACTTTTCTCTTCTTTTCTGTTTCACTTTTTAAATAATGTTTGCTGCAATTTACTAACTGGATCACACAAATTAGTAATGGGTCACAACCCAAAGTTTTAAAACAATGTCCCAGATTAAATAAGTGCATAGAGCAATGAAAAATAAATCATCCTCTCTGTGCCAACCAGTCTTGCCACATCTGCTTATACATACATGAAATGAAAAGTAACTAAATATCCTTTCTTAAGAAAGAAAGCATGGGGTTGAGAAGAAAATATTAATAGAAATAATAATTTCTTAATACTTGAAGCAAATTTATTTCATGAGCTGTAAATATTAATTTCAAACTCAACACTGAATCGTTTGGTATTAATGAAAAGCAATCAACTCCAGATAAATCCAGTCATCATCTAAATAATTTCAAAATTTGGGGTGTGTTATACTATATGTTGGCAAATTGGATTTAAATAAACATTTTTTTTTTTAATGTGGGAAGAACAGTAGGGTAGGCACATTACTGTTGTCAGTAACAGGATGTGAAATCAAGACTTTACAAAGACACAAAGCACTGTAAAAGCATGAATCTTAAGAGAAGCATATCATGGCTGAAGCTAGTAATAGAATGTAGAGGAAAATAATCCCAAGATTAGCATCAGTATTTAAACAGAGCTTAATACATCATTCAAACTAACAAGTCTTGGCATAAAAATCCAAATTCCCAGAAAATCCACCCCCCCCCCCAAAGACATAGTTTGTATGTTAGGATATATAAACCACATACTTGTAGCTACTCTTCATCTCTTGACATGAATATACTATCAAGGAATATATATTTGGGCACACAAAGCCATTCATTCATTCATCCATGCAACTGACATCTATTGAACATTTCAAAATGACAGACAGCATTCCTTGGTCTGGAAACACAATGCTGATTAAGACTTTCCAAATGAAGTTTATATTCAGGTGCAGAGAACACATAAAATAATTAAACTCAGTGGATATCCAAAGAGGGAAAACCACAATTGGAAACATGAAAGTCAAGTTCCCTATAGTTGGAAATACTCCTCTGGTCAAAGGGCAGTTAAAGAGATGGGAAAGAGATGGGAAATCCACCTAAATGTCTGAAGTTTGCTGCACCTTCCATGCTGTACCTTCTCCCTTGTTAGAAAATGGTTGGAGCTGAAGAAACAGGAGAAAGTGACGGTAAAGTCAGGGAAGGATGCATACTGGTACAAGCCAATCAGTTAGAGGCCAGGTCAGGCCCTATCTGGTGCATCCATGCATTAGAGAGGACAGAGTGTGATGCTGAGGAAAGATCTTGAGAACTAGAGTCTGGGTTCCAGTTTAGAATGCCACTTCTACTACTTGCTATCTATGTGACACTGATACTATGAAGACCTCCTGAGCCATTTCACCAGTAAGATGGAGATTATAATATGAGTCTTCTTTAGGTGTGTAGTGATGATTAAATGAGATAATACTTTATCAAGTAAAGCAACTAGAAGTACCAGGCAGACCAAAAAAAATATTCTTCTATCTCCACACACCTCGACTTTCAAATTTGCAAAACAGCCCTAAATAATGTTATTCTTAGCCACCTCACAGTGTTGTTTAGAGGATCAAATTTATTGAGAAAAACAAAAAGCTTGTGTAATTCGAATATTTCTCAAACAGTGGCTTTTTCCACCTGTTCTTCACCAACAGTATTCTTAAATTAGTAAAGAAAACGGGGGCAGCCCGGGTGGCTCGGCGGTTTAGTGCCTGCCTTTGGCCCCGGGCCTGATCCTGGAGTCCCGGGATCGAGTCCCATGTTGGGCATCCTGCATGGAGCCTGCTTTTCCCTCTGCCTGTGTCTCTGCCTCTCTCTGTCTCTCAAGAATGAATGAATGAATGAATGAATGAATGAATAAATAAATAAATAAATAAATAAATAAATATAATCTTTAAAAGAAAACGGAATGAAATATTCTTAAATTTCTAATAATGGTTGAAGGTTCTTGAGTCCCTTTCGATGTCTCTCTTCTTTTGTTGTCTGCAGGTCTGTATCAAAGACTTCCACCACGGGGCCACTGTTTCTCTGCAAACCACCTGGAGAAGCTAATTTTTCTAACATACGAAGGAAAAGCACACACCCAGGGTAGAGGAAATGTCTAGGAGCATTTCCTGGGATGCAGCGAGAATGGTGTTTAAATTTGCAGCAAAAAGGCATTTAAAATACCTTGTGTGGTGTGGTAAGCACAGAATTGGGAAATCACCTCCAGGTTCTTTTAAGGACTGGAGACGGAATCCACTTTACACACCCAAACTACGGGGGCATCCCTCTTGTGAATAGTTTTGGATACCCATAGACAAATGCTCTACAGCCCAGCTCTCTTTTTAAATATCCTGTCAGCAAAAGAATCAACCATTACATTACCTTATGACAGGCGAGGTTACAATTAATTAGGTTATAGCTCATTTTAGAGTAATTACATTTTAGATTGGTGGCTCCCTGATGAGATTTTGTTATTTTCGGGAACAGTTCCACAGATGGCTAATCCTATCAAAGTTGTTTTGATTCATGCTAGCTTAAGTTTATAATGATATTTTGACATTTGTCTTCTACTTAGGGTGGGGAGGGGTGGTTACTGCTTCCTGAGTCCTGTTGTTCCTAAATAATACCCAATCCTACCCACCTCCTCTGTAATACTCAGGGTACATACACTGTGATTCCTTTCTGGTACATGGGGCATTCAGAGAGAAAGAAGTTGAGATGCGATCAAGGATACTATAAACCCAGTGAAAATTCCTTGATGTGGTCTTCCTAATCTTTCCCAGTGACTGGGAAAGCATTATCTTTTTTCGTATTTGGTTTTTGGTGGTTCAATTCATTTTTGATATGCATAATTAAGAAGAGATATTATAACAAATCTCAAGTTTATATGTCTTCCTTAGCTTTAATGAAGCCACACGAGGATGGGGCCTAAACAAAATGAACTACTTAAGCTTTCTGACCTGAACAATGATGAAACATAATTGCCGTACCAACATAGCGCTCTATTTTTAAAATAGCAGGTTCATTAGACTACTTTTCTCAGTTTTTGCTACAATTCATTCATTTACTCAAAAAATAGATATACTGAGTGCCTACTCTACACGGGGCTCTGTTCTAGACCTGAGGTGTGAAAAGGGTGGGTAAGACCAGGAAGTTTCTGTCCTCATGGGGCTTGTAGTTTGTAAAATTTAAACTGCCAAAAATGATTTCAGTATGCCATTTTTAGTTTAGTTTCAGAAGAAAATTCACTTTTACCTGTCTAGCATTTTGGTACTGGCTCGTTCCAGCTTCTCTAGAATCTGTGGAAGTTGGGTGTCATCATCATAGGAACCTCCCCAGCCTAGAACCCGGGCAAGATCATTTCCTGTACCCAAAGGCAATACTCCCAGCTGACACTGAAAGAGAACACAACAGGGAGACCTCAAGCAAGCTGAGAAACAGGAGCTCTGATACTTCTGCACTTCTCTGGTCAGCAGACACTACATGCATGTTAATGACTCATGAAAAGATTGAGTACTTGCCTGTTTATTCAAGTTGAGCTTATCAATTTCTGACAAAACCCAACCTACACTTCCATCTCCTCCACACACAAGAATTCGGAAATTGTCAAACTTCTGGAATAATCTTAAACTGAAAGCAAAAAGTATTTTATTTTAATATAAATAAGTAAAAATCACATTCCCCAATTTTTTGTTATTCTATACATATATATATGTATATATATCCATGTTCAGATCAAATATAAGAACTCTTACTTACATATTAATTATGCTACAAAAATTAAGGTACAATTTTTAACTCAATAAAACTTCTTAATCATACAGAGGAAAGGGGATTATAAGTACAAATGTAGATATAATGAGGAAAAAGGAGTGTGAAATGAGAAAATAAAAAAGCAGAACCCAGGAAAGAGAATGAAAGGTAAGTGGTACAACATGGTAAAATTAGTGATTTTTTTTCCCATTACAAGGATATGTTACTTCCTGAAGAATAGCATATTACAAACCAGTGGCGGTGACTCTAGGGCACTGATGTTACTGACACTCGAGTCAGCTCCTAATTTTTTTTTAATTTTTTTATGACAGTCACACACACACACACACACACACACACACACACAGAGAGAGAGAGAGGGAGAGAGAGAGTGAGAGAGGCAGAGACACAGGCAGAGGGATAAGCAGGCTCCATGCACCGGTAGCCCGACGTGGGATTCGATCCCGGGTCTCCAGGATCGCGCCCTGGGCCAAAGGCAGGCGCCAAACCGCTGCGCCACCCAGGGATCCCCTCGAGTCAGCTCCTAAAGGGACCCACCAAACCTTAAAGACATATCACTTTTCAGACACCCACTTGCTCTTCCTCTCTCTCCCCCCCTAGTCTGGGGTCAGTCTTTTTATTTGTCTTCCTTCACCTTAACTTTTGACCCACCCCCACCTCCCAAATGGACCTATGTACCCCTAGAGTACTGTGGAAACTCTCAAATATATGTGATAGAGACAATCTCAAGAAGTTTCACAAAGGGCCTTCCTTGGAATCATAAAGGATGGGTGGGAAAAGTAAATGTTAAGAATATAAGATACTGGAAAGATGAAGGATTATAAAACAGATGTGCTAGAAAAGGAGACACACCCAACCAGCAATGGAAGGGAGACAGGTGAGCAGAGAAGCCAGTTGAGGGAATGCCAGGACCCAAATGGGTGGAAGGAACATACAAAGAGACAGTGGTGGTGGTGGTGGTGGTGGTGGTGGTGGCGGTGGCGGCGGCTGGGGACAGATGATGAAGACCAACACCTATGGGACCAGAGGGCTGGAGACTTGGCAAGACGGCAATAGAAACAAGGAGAAAGAAACCCGAAGAGGGAAGTGAACAGAGGCACATACAAAGACTAAGGCAGGAGAAAGAAAAGGCGGGAAAATGTTACATTAAAAACAGAGGGCCTTGTCAGGCTAAGATCTCCATTGCTACGTCCATGTTCATGCTTTAAGGTGACAGTGGAAGCCAGGAGAAAAGTGGAGTTGGCAGAAATAAGTCACGAAGAGGTTTCTGGAACCCTGTTTCAGGTGATATGGTATCACCTCTTCAACAAAATCACATACACCTGCTATATAAATGTATTAACAGTACCCCAAGGCATATTTTCCCTCACTGAAAATACATTTAGTTTTGTTTTCAGATTGTGAGAGGACATTCCAGAAAGTGGAGAAGGACCATCAACAACAGTGGTTTTTTGTGTCATTTACATAGGAATGGAGTCTCAAATCCTCAAGAAGCTGTCCTTGTGACCCACAGTAGTGCACTGGTTAAATAACTGATGATCTGGGATCCCTGGGTGGCACAGCGGTTTGGCACCTGCCTTTGGCCCAGGGCACAATCCTGGAGACCCGGGATCGAATCCCACATCGGGCTCCCAGTGCTTGGAGCCTGCTTCTCCCTCTGCCTATGTCTCTACCTCTCTCTCTCTCTCTCTCTCTCTCTCTGTGACTATCATAAATAAATAAATAAAAATTAAAAAAAAATTGATGATCTGTATTGCATAAAAACCAATGCTAGGCACCCATGCAGATCATTTTCTAGAGTCACTGTGTATTTCTATATTTACACAAGTTGATCTCTCTTAGAACGAAGGAAACCGTTAGTATTGTTTGTTGCAAGACATATTCTAAAATATTTTCTAAACAAATTTGGGGATTTTCAGCACATAAGGAAGTTATATAAGTATCAGAAAGGTGAAAGTAAAACTTGGAATGAGAGCTTTAAAAAAGGGAAGAGTGGGAAGATTGACACAGAGATGTCTAGATGATCGACAATCTTCACGAACTGAAAAAATCAAACATATTTCATGCTCAGTGCTATATTTCATTCTAATGAGATTTATCAATAATCGATTACCCTAAATGAGGACCTCCGTTCATTAAATCAAACACCTGAGCCGGATTTAGCAACTGTTTAAATCGACGAAGGAACTTTACTCCCTGATTATCTCCACTCTTAGAATTGACAAAAACCAATAGAGGACTAACACAGAATGAAAATGTCGCTCTACAGAAACCTGTAAAAAAACACAGTACAGGATCAATATGAACAGATGTCTCTTTTAAACTATTGATGAAACTTCAGAGAAAAGAACATAAATTCATAAAGAACCTTGTTTACTACATGAACAATAAATGATCATTTAACCCCCCAAATGGAGATAGATTATTTACATACTAAGACTATAGAACTTATCTTTCAAAATATGGTCTACAATGAAAAATCCTACCAAAGAAAGTAAAAGTATTAGTGATAATTGAAGATACACTATCTACCTTAACAACACTTAAATTATAAGACACCGATGACAATCTATAAATTCACATTTGTCAAAGAATTCATGTTCATATTCAGTATTACAAAATGTTTTAACTTCTCTTTGATGAGGCATTAGAAAATACTTTAAAATTTACCATAAATAATAGAAACTTGATTTATCAAGGCTTGTGGGGAGAGTTGTTAGCAGCAAAGGTTTAAATCTCATCTTTTGCAGGTTACAGCCTTATATGTATAATATCTATTGGCATAATTTATGCAAAAAGTAGGAAAATCATAAAGCACTTTATCAATGCAAAACATTAATAACAGTATATGGTAAAAGCCTTTTGTAATATGGTTTGCTTAGAAGGAAGACAGGTTGTTTAGCACTTACAACAAAGTTGAAAGATTCCAGAAAAACTTATAGGAATCTAAGTTCCTCCAAGGAAATTATAGGAAAACAAATTTCAGTAAGAGTCATGCTGGCAATTTCAATAATAGAAGGGAAGAAAGCACATAAAAATTAACCTTTTTGGATCTCATTTTGTTACAGAATAATGATCTTATTTTATTTGCTGAAATGTCAAATCTACAAGTTTTATATGTAATAATTTCACCAGTGTATTAATAGCTATGTTAAATTTTAATTTTAAAATGTTATTTTAAAAGTGAGATGTACTGTTCTGCAATTTTACTGGACTCCTATAAAAACTGACCAGAATAACCAATTACAGTTCCCTTTATTCTAGGAAAGTAAATGTACATATCAACATCTAATATACCAGGAACATACATATTTACACTACTGATACATACCATCAGAATCAGTGCTATTCAGTGCAATTGGAGGTATGACGGACACTTTACATTGGCCAAGGGGACACACAGGATGGTATAAATCTTTGCAGGCAGTGTGTACCTAATAACAAACAAATAAACCTTCAAGAATCATAAAAATATATCTATGTTTTATTATGGCATAAATTACATCTAAGGAACTAGTCATTGAGGATCAAGTATGTGAATTACTTTCATGGCACAGTATTTATAATTCTAAGGAATGGGCTAATTATCTTAGAGATGGGAATTTGATTTGGTCTGTGTAGCCTACTTTTGTGATTGTCTCAGGCAAAAAGCGTATAACAAGAAATTCCTGGTGAGTGGAAACTGGCTGGCTCATTGGTAGAGCATGCAACTCTTGATCTTGGGGCCGTAAGTTCGAGCTCTACATTGGGTGTAGATATTAACTAAAAAAAAAAAAAAGGAAAGAAAAGAAATGTCTGAGGAAGGCAAGAAGAGAGGAAGAGAAGAGAACAGAGTACAGGGGAAGAGAGGGGAGAGAAGAGAGCAGGAATAAATGGAAAGAGGGAGGGAGAGAAAGGAGGAAAGCTAACTACCTGTCACTATCATCGTCCATAAAAAACCTGTGACCTCTACTGTAACATTCTAAGAGAATTTAATGAAAATAAAATCTGTAATGTGTCTGCTCTTTCTACAGTGGTCCTAAAATTTTCTATTGACATGGGTTTTTTTTCTATAGAACATTTTCATGTTATTATAGGTATAAGTACATCTGCACCTATTTTCTCAGCTAGACTTCTGGCTCTGTCAAGAAAAGGAAAATGTGCTAGTATTGCACACTTATCTTGGAAAGTGATACATATCATAGGCGCTCAGTAAACATGTAAACCCTGGAGAAACAAAAAGTTTCAAGGTCAGTCAAGATATTATTGTGAACGAGAGCAGGGCTAATTTGTTAAGACGAACGCAGGGAATTTACAATAATTTATGTACTCACCTAGAGAGCCTTGAACCATTTTGAGCAGTAAAAGCAGACACTTCATAGAGTATTCATTTAATAAAGTTTATTTCATTAGTCCTTTTAGAAGACTGGTATATTAATTAAACATATTTATCAAGACTTTTGAGAAAATAACTGAAATTAAATAGTGATTCTTGTTTGCTGATGACCTAATTTTGGATAGTTCCCTATTATAATTTATAATAATTAATGTCTCAAGTGGATTTCAGAGAAAAACAAGCATGCACAGATAGTTTTAGAAGGAATTTTTTAAAGTATGATAATCATAGAGCAAAACATAAAAATATTTATGCCAATGTTAAATGAAAAGAGCAGAAGATAAAGTTGCATCTTCACTATTTTTACAAAGAAGGTAAAATTGTGTCCAGAGACTGGACAACTGAAAAAATTAGCAGTTGACTCAGAGCTGTGGAACTGTGGTCTTACTTTATTTTGTTTAAACTACATGACTGTTTTACAAACTAGATACTCCGTCAGAAACTCATTATTTTGAACACAAAATAATATGTAAAGAGGCACATGACAGTGTATAGGAAGTACAAGACCAAGGAGGAGGTAACGAGGTGATGCATGTCCACCAGTCCTCATGCAGTCTGGCATGGAAGGACCTTCCTTGCTGTTGGCTCCACGTTATGCCATGCATACTTCTCACTGCTTTCTTACTTGTGTGAGAAAGTTTTCAAATATTTATTGATATAATATAAACGTATATAACTTAAATTAAACCAGTGCATGGCTGACTGAACTTGGCGTTCTATCCGAGAACATGCACAAGGTTGTACTAGAATTGTACTTCACATGTCAATCAGAATTTGGTGGCTTTCAATGTGTAATACGTGGTACCACAGGACTGAAAATAGCAAACCATTAAATGTGGCTAAAGCATAATGAAAAACAACAAAACTGTGGGAAAGAAATCTTTGGACAAAGAAAATATACAATAGCATGACAAAAAGGATATTTAAAAAGGAACCAGACTGGAAGGAATATATCTTGAAAAAGATGAATGTTACAATGGGCATGTGTGTTACCACACGCTGTTATACTGTAAATTCTTTGCCCCTAAATCACATAGATAAAAAAAAAATTATGAAAAGAATTAAAGAGGACTCTCACCATTGTTTTACACCAAAGGCATTTCCAATCTTGTAGACGCAGAACACTCCCACACGTTTTGTCACAGACAGCACATTTAGCACTCACCGGCAAGTTGCCCTCGAGCCACTGGTGAGGCATAGCTACCTGTGCAGCAAGAAGAAAGAGCAGTCAAATTACAGACTGGAGGACACCATTCTTACCCCAGGGAAGATCTATAATTATTTCTCACTCTATGGAATCAATACATGTATCACTCGTGGCACCCTTTCATTTAGTCCACAGTTACTGAGCATCTATTATGCCCTGAGCACCGTAGGGATACAAAAATGAATAAGACTAAATCCCTGACAGTCAGGATTTGTAGTCTAATTGAGGAGCAATGAATGCAATGGCATTATTATTAAATGATTACAAAGTGCTATCAGAGATTCGTATGGAAGGTGCAATGGAGACAAGGTTTCAAAGGTGGTAGACACTGTTGAAAGGAGGCCCCGATGTCTAAGGAGTAAACATCTGATTAGACACCTGAGCTAAGCCTTAAAGAACATCTTACTTGTCAGGAAAGGGTCTACAACCCCAGTCTAGCACAGCAACGACTTCTAAGCCCTATTCACATTTCCCTCAAAATTTAAGAGCTGAGGGCAGCCCAGGTGGCTCAGCAGTTTAGCGCCACCTTTGGCCCAGGGCGTGATCCTGGAGACCCAGGATCAAGTCCCACGTCAGGCTCCCTGCATGGAGCCTGCTTTTCCCTCTGCCTCTCTCTTTCTCTCTCTCTCTCTCCTCTTTGTCTCTCTCTCTCTCTCCCCTCTCTGTGTCTCTCATGAATAAATAAATAAAATCTTTTTTAAAAAATTTAAGAGCTGAAGGAAACTATGAAGGATCTAACTGGAAATAAAACTCATAATTAATCAAAGCCTTCCATTTAATCCTACTAGAAAATACTCGCACTCAACTCTGCCATTTCCCACAGGGCAAACAATAAAAGGGAGGTGGTGCTAGGAAGAAATCAGAGACAGAACTGAACTTACTCCATCTTCGTCCTCTATGATGTCCTTCCCAATGGATGCCAGAGTTGTCCATTTGCAATTATTTGTCGCCCTCACTGCACATCTTTTGTGAGCCTTGAATTTACACACTAAAAAAAAAAAAAAAAAAAGTCAACCATTTCTAGATGAATATATACTTTTGGAACAATGATTAGAAGAAATCACAGCATGAAATTTCAAAGAGAAGTAGAAGAAACACAATAATTTTAAAAGCTTAAATTGGGGTGCTTGGGTGGGCTCAGTCGGTTAAGCATCTGCCTTCAGCTCAAATCATGATCCCAGGGTCCTGGGAAGTCCTGGGATCAGGCCCTGCGTCAGCTCCCTGCACAGCGGGGAGTCTGCTTCTCCCTCTCCCGCTCCCCCTCCTGGTGCTCTCTCTTTTTCTCTGTCAAATAAATAAATAAAATCTTTTAAAAAGATAAAAAGTTTAAATTATTCTTTAACAATAGGAAAGGTATTCTGAAAATACCTTTTCAGAAGACATTAATTTATTTATGATACATATGACTTTGTATTTAGGAAGCACTTTTATCAATCCATAGATTGCTACTTAGATTCCACTCACAAATAAAACAGAAAGGCAATAAATTCAAAAGAACTAGTTTTTTTAGGAGAAAGGAGGCAACACACACACACAAACACACAGAATGAAATAAAATTCAGTAATACAGAGATGCTGGAAACACTCTATTTCTTAATCTGGGTATTGATTACATAAATGTGTTAAATTTGTGAAAAATTCTTTGGGTTGTACTCCTCTGGCATTTGTATTTTTCTGTATATATATTTAAAATTAAAAGTTTGAAAAGATCAGTAAGATAAAGAACAGGATAATTCAGAGGAGTTTTAAAGTGCAAGTATGTAAAGAAAATATCCAGTCACGCGAAATAGGTTGATAAAGATCACAAAGACGACACCGTCTTTTAAAAGTATCATTGTTGGGGGGCATCTGGGTGGCTCAGTTGGTTAAGTGTCTGCCTTTAGCTCAGGTCATGATCCCAGGGTCCTGGGATAGAGCCCCACATCGGGTTCCCTATTCAGCAGGGAGTCTGCTTCTCCCTCTCCCTCCCTCTCCCTCTGCCGGCCGCTCCCCCTGCTTGTGCTCTCTCTCTCTCTCTCTCCCCCTCTCTCTCTCTCTCTCTGTCAAATAAATAAAATCTTTAAAAAAAATAAAAGTATTATTGTTGGGATTACTACATTATAACATAGAAGAAAATAATGATGAAGTGCACTACTTCATCAGAAGTCCATCACTCATTCTGTCCAGCCCTATTATCAAAAAGGAGCCTATACAAGAGACATGAGACACTGAAACTTACAAGACATTAATAAAAAAAAAAAATTAAAGACACAAATAAGTGGGAAAAATATCCCATGCTCATGTATTGCAAGAATTAATATTGTGAAAGTGCCCATAGTACCCAAAACAATATACAGATTCAATGCAATCCCTGTCAAAATTCCAATGGCATTTTTCAAAGAACTAAAACAAATCATTCTAAAGTTTTCATGGAACCACAAAAGACTGTGAACAGCCAACGCAGTCTTGAGAAAGAACAAAGTGGAAGGTATCCTACTCTCTGATTTGAAACTACATTATAAAGCTATAGTAATCAAAACAGCATGGTGCTGACATAGAAACAGACACATAGATCAAAGGAACAGAAGAGAGAGCCCAGAAATAAATCCACACATATATGGCCAATTAATTTATGACAAAGAGCCCAAGAACACATAATGAGGAAAGAAGTCTCTTCAATAAATGGTGCTGGGAAAACTGCACAGTTACATACAAAAGGATAAAACTGGTGCATCTCTTACATCATACACAAAAGTTGACTCAAAATGGATTAAAGACTTGAATGTAAGACCTGAAACCATAAGATTCTTAGAAGAAAACTCCCTAACAGCTAATTCCTTGACATCAATCTTGGTGATGATTTTTTTTTTTGGGGGGGGGGGGGTCTGACACCAAAAGCAAAGGCGACAAAGCAAAAATAAACAAACAGGACTACATTAAACTAAAATGTTACTATGCAGCAAAGGATGCCATCAACAAAATGAAAGGCAACATACTGAACAGGAGAAAATATTTGTAAATCATGTATCTGATAAGGGGTTAACATTCAAATTTTATAAAGAAGTTCTATAAGTCAATAGCAAAAACCAAATAATCTGCTTAAAAACTGGGCAGTGGATCTGAGTAGACATTTTTCTAAGTAAGACATACAGAGAGCCAACAGACACATGAGAAGATCATCAGTGTCACTAATTATCAGGAGAATGCAAATCAAACCCAGAATGAGATATCACCTCACACCTGTTAGGATGGCTATTATCAAAAAGACAAGAAAGTACAAGTGATTTGAAAAAAAGGGAACCCTTGTGCACTTTTGGTAGGAATGCAAATTGGTGCAGCCACTGTGGAAAACATTATCAAATATCCTCAAGAGATTAAAACTAGAACTATCATATGATCCAGCATTTCCACTTCTGGGTATTAATCCAAAGAAAATGAAATCACTAATTTGAAAAGGTATTTGCACCCTCATGTTCATTATAGTATTATCCATAATATCCAAGATATGAAACAATCGAAGTGTCCCTCAATGGATAAATGGATAAAGAAAATGCGGTATCTGTATGAGTATTTCCACAGTGGACTATCATTCAGCCACATAAATGAATCAAATCTTGCCATTTGAGACAAAATGAAAGGACTTAAAGGATATTTTGCTAAGTTGTAATAAGTCAGAGAAAGACAGATACCTTATGACTTATATGCGGATGCTAAAAACGACAACAACAAATCCACAAAAAACCAAGCTCACAGAAACAGAACACACTAGTGGTTGCCAGAGGCAGGAGAAGGGAGGTAAACTAAGTGGGTGAAGGGAGTCAAAAAGGTACAAATCTTCAGTTATAAAATAAGCAAGTCATGGGGATGTAATGAATGTACACTATGGTGAACATACTTAGATATACTGTGCTGAATATATGAAAGTTGCTGTGAGAGTAAATCTTAAAAGTTCTCATCAGAAGGAAAAAAAGTCTGTAACTACAGCTGGTGACAGATGTTCTCTAGACTTATTTGAGTAATCATTTTACAATATATACAAATATCAAGTCAAAAACACAAGAGAGAGAGAAAAAAAGAGGAAATACCCAGGGAAGAAGCAGCTCATATATGAAAAACAAGTATACCACAGATTATTTGAGAAAATAACCCTGACTTATGAAAATCAGAACTTGAGTACTACTAAACATTATTTATCCTTTTAAGGATACAAATTCTCCAAGTATTAGTGGATAAGGATGTTATGCCAGTTTCTGACTTTTCAGATAAATACTTAAAAGCAGAGATCACTTCAGTGGATATGTAATTAGGTAACTGTTGCTAAATGCTATATGAAAAGGGGCTCCTTTTCACGTGATTTTTGAATTTCTAACTGTAAACCATTAACAATTTGGAAATGATGGGTTGGATGCCATTGTTTTAAAAAATTCCTAATTTAACATAGCATGCAAATGAAAGAGTCTGGTAAAGTCACTGAGTGTCTATAACCAAATGTTCAAAATGCTTCAGGATGTCATACATAGACCATATATAAAAGGTCACTTCAGCTGAGCTGGTTTTTCCTTGAAAAATATTAGTCTAGACATTGAAATGTTTCATTTATCTGGTCTTTCGTGTACATTGACAAACACTTTCCCGGAAATCATACTCTTTTTGTTATAAAGGACTTTGTGACTCGAGCACAGACTTCCTAGAGAATAAACCAGTTTTTTAATGGTGTCTGATAAACAATAGTGTAAGGAAAGAGCACCATAGGAAGTAAGATGAATTTGAGTGACAATTTTAGCATGACCTGCTCCCTTTTGCTCCCATGCAAGTGACTATTTTAAAATTGAGGTTAATTAGTAATTCCAGGTTTTTCATCTCTTACGGTATTTCTCAAAAGTCTGGTCCCAGTTTTAGTTTTATCTGCAACATAATTCCCAGGCTGCTTTTTAAGTAAAACTAAGTATTTGATATTGACAGTCAATAACTGTTTTTTAAGAGGCAAAGAAGGAAGTAAAAGAGAGCAACAGCAAATGATTTCGTGGCTTTTTGAAAATTTTTCTATTAAAAATCAAACAGCTCATTAAAAATAAAAATCACACTTGTAACAATAAAGAACTTCACGCAATGAGCCCTGAAAATTGGAAAGTTGCTTCATGTAGTACACAATAGTAATAAAATAAACCAAACTGAGATTATAGTCACTAAGGAATGGAAATGATTAATAGGCACCTTAATTTTGTTAGGCGACAATTAGATTTCTCCAAATGAGTTATTCTGAAATAAAGCACTTTTCCCTGACCTATAAAGCCATTATTTTAAAACCACAGAATTTAAAAAAATATATACTGACATGTCACAAAATTATGGTTTTTTTATTGCAATTTTTCAGCCTACCACACTGAATCTTTGTAAATGTTCCACAGTGGCTAAGATAAAAATTCATAGGTACCTATGTTAACATATTTAATGCTGTTGATTCAAAAGAAAAAAATCACCATTTAACATTTTTTGTTTAATTACTGTTTAAATAACTGTGAAGAACAATTATGCTCTGATATTAAAATTAACATTCTCAATTGATTTAGGGAATTATTTATGAAAAGTATTTTCCATCTTCTCCATTCATATATTTTACTATGCAAGGCTTTAAAATAACAATTTTAGTAATTCTTCAACACAAACCCAGAAGACAAATCAGTACAGGCTTGTTTTACTGTGAAAAATTAGGGCAGAAAGATTAATTTAGTGATGGCTTCACACACGAAACTGAATTCCATTCCAATACCAAGTTACTCATTGTCACTGTTGAACAAATTTTTCTTGTATTTGCATCTCTGTTTTATCTTTTAAAGCCTTTTGTATCCTGTGTCTTTTGCTTTTATCAAGCAAGCAGTTTATTCAGATTTGGGGGGGCGCGTTTCTAAAGTTTAAGTCTAACTCGGATTACAAGAAAATGATCCTAAATAACCACATTCTCCTAAAGTAAAAAAGTAACTCCTTTATACATTCATAAAACCCTTGGGATTTTTAAAACCTTCTGCTACAGTTCTAACAATACCAATGGGCAAGACGCCACAGATTTAAAATTTTTATTAGCAGAGAAAGTGATAAAATTTTTATCATTTTTCTTTTAAAAGTACTGGAAAAATACTTAGTCATCCCAGTTTAAACTCAATACACAAACAATTAAATATATTTAATCCCACATAATGCTCAACTCAGAAGGGTACCACAGAGTATCTCAGACCTGACATCTTTTAGCATTCTGGGGATGAGACGCTAGGAGGCAACAGCTTAATTATCTTCAAAGTAACTCCTCAGGGGTGCCTGGGTGGCACAGTTGGTTAAGTGTCTGTTTGGCTCAGGTCATGATCCCAGGGCCCCTGCATCAGTCTTCCTGCTCAGTAAGGGGTCTGCTTCTCCCTCTGCCCCTACCCCCTGCTTGTGATCTCTCTCTCTCTCTCAAATGAATAAAGATCTTTAAACACACACACACACACACACACACACACACACACACACACACACACACAAAATAACCCCAGAATGTTACTGACCTGGTAAGAGTAACTCAGAGCAACAGAAACCCTTATAGATGACTAAAGTCATAAAGAGCAATCACACCTTGTTTGCAACCATTCTTTAAATCTTAAAAAAGAAAAAATGTGTAACGCCTCTTCCAAATGTTTGTCTTCATGAACTTTAGTGCCTCAGGCCATGATGCAATCTGCAATCATTTACTTGGTGGGTTTCTCACAAAGAACAGTTACAAATTTCCACAATTTATTTGACTAGAAAATCCACTTTCTTGTGTATATTTTTGCATTTAATTTTCATAGTGTCTGGAAGATATAAATGACTATTATCCCCGTTTTGCAGATGAGGAAACCAAAGTCAAAAAGAGTAGAGCTGGGCAGTCCAGGTGGCTCAGCGGTTTAGCGCCGCCTGTAGCCCAGTGTGTGATCCTGGAGACCTGGGATTGAGTCCCACGTCAGGCTCCCTGCATGGAGCCTGCTTCTTCCTCTGCCTGTGTCTCTGCCTGCCTCTCTCTCTCTCTCTCTCTCTCTCTGTCTCTCAGGAATAAATAAATAAAATCTTAAAAAAAAAAAAAAAAAGAGTAGAGCTACTTCCCTTGGTCACCATTTATAACACTGGGAGTGGGACTCGAACCCAGTGCCGGGTGGGGGTAGGGGCGGTGGTAACTGAGGAACTCTCTTCTTCACCTCTGTGATATATCATATTAAATAGCTGAAACTGGGACACCTGGGTGGCTCAGTGGTTGAGCGGCTGCCTTTGGCCCAGGGCATGATCCTGGAGACCCGGGATCGAGTCCCATGTCCAGCTCCCTGCATGGAGCCTGCTTCTCCTTCTGCCTGTGTCTCTGCCTCTCTCTGTCTGTGTCTCTCATGAATAAATAAGATCTTTTAAAAATAAATAAATAGGGATCCCTGGGTGGCGCAGCGGTTTGGCGCCTGCCTTTGGCCCGGGGCGTGATCCTGGAGACCCGGGATCGAATCCCACATCAGGCTCCCGGTGCATGGAGCCTGCTTCTCCCTCTGCCTGTGTCTCTGCCTCTCTCTCTCTCTCTCTCTCTGTGACTATCATAAATAAATAAATAAATATAAATAAATAAATAAATAAATAAATAGCTGAAATTATGACATATCACAGATTTGATATCTTAAAATGAATGAAAACTGTAATTCTATTTTACTATTTCATTATTTAAGTAAAATAAAGTTATGTTCAAATTAAGACGTTTTTGTATTAATCTTAGACATAGTGGGATCCCTGGGTGGCGCAGCGGTTTGGCGCCTGCCTTTGGCCCAGGGCGCGATCCTGGAGACCCGGGATCGAATCCCACGTGGGGCTCCCGGTGCATGGAGCCTGCTTCTCCCTCTGCCTGTGTCTCTGCCTCTCTCTCTCTCTCTCTCTCTCTCTCTGTGACTATCATAAATAAATAAAAAATTTAAAAAAAAATCTTAGACATAGTTCAGAAAGTAGTACACAGTAGTGTGATCACTGAAGCATGAAATTAAACAAATCTGAAGAAGTTATGAATATTCTCTTGGTAATAACTAGTGTATCTGCTTCCACTGATCACTGCTTTTTTATTTTATTTTATTTTATTTTTTAAAGATTTTATTTATTTATTCATGACAGACAGAGAGAGGCAGAGACACAGGCAGAGGGAGAAGCAGGCTCCCTGCTGGGAGCCCGACGTGGGACTCGATCCCAGGTCTCCAGGATCACACTCCAGGCTGAAGGCAGTGCCAAACCGCTGGGCCACCCAGGCTGCCCATGTTTTTTTATTAAAAAAACAAAAACAAAACACAATCCCATAATGAAAACAAAAGCATGCCCTTGTGTTGAGAAAACCTTAAAGAAATGAGAAAGGATGGCATCCATTTAAATTAAGCAGAGTGAAGGAAAAGAAAGCACTTAAAACAATGAAATATAAATAGCAATTAGAGATTCTGTAGAAGAGCCCAGTGCTGTCCTCACTGCAAGTTTTGTTCTGGGTAATCAGTCAGGACAGAAAAAGAATACTGGCAAACCAGAGAGGCAGACGAAGTGTAAAGACGTTCTTTAAACAGTAGGGGCTCCTTCCTCAGGAGTGAACGTGCTACATTTTGATTTATACTTCCTCCCCAATGATTTGCATCATCTTCCCTTTGCAAAAACGTTTTCCAAGCTAGTCCTATGTGTGCAGAGCTCCACTCCAAGCTGCAGCAGAATTTAACCCCCGCATCCCCACTGTCACTGAGGAGCTTCCCCACCCAAGGGACGTGCTCTCCTGTGCTGACGTTCCTTCGTCTGTTCCCTGCACAGAAGCACTGAGGGCAGCGGGTCTGCAGCTCAGGGCCGGGCTGGGGGAGGATGCGGGCTGAGTGCTACAGTACCTTCGCAGGACAGGCCATGGGAGGTGACTCCAGAAAGACTTTCTCTGCACACGTTACAGAAAGTGGGGCGGGCATGGGAGCAGGCGTACCAGTTATGCATCCCTGAGAAATGTTCCACGTTAAACTGGGCCACCTAGAAACGAGAGGTGAGCACAGATGGGCTGAACAAGAGAACAAGACTACAGGGACTTATTAACCCGGGGAATGCATGCAGTTAGGATTAAAATTTCAAATCTGTAATTTTTAAAATGAAAACACTTTAAGTAAAAAAACAAAAACAAAATAAAGGTCCATATCTGATTTAAGCAACTTGCTTAATGAAACTATACCTACTTTTCTTGGCAGAATATAGCTCTAGCTTTTCGGATGACAGTTCTCTAAAGGACAGGAGGTGCCGGGAAAGATGCTACTGTACCTCGTAAGGTTCTCTGGTCTGTACAGACTTCAGTGAGCTCATCCAATCCTCCATCTCCTTCCTGTTCTCAGCACACAGCATTAGTCTTCTGAATGGAGTGATTATCTGAAAGGGGTAATTCAATCTAATGATTGTTAATAACCAACAAGACAGATTACTGCAAAACCTAGCAATTGTACAAGGAAATTCCATTTTTTAGCCTTGTAGTCTTTACTTCCCTGATGAAGACAGTAAGAGTCTCTGTAACATAAATGAATTTAGTTCTCTGAGTACGATACAATGGGGTCTCGGAAAGAAAAATTCTAAGGAGGTGTTTCTTGTCTTTAATCTCGTTGCTACTTACTTGGGTCTTTTTTAGCCCCTTACCAAAGGCTAACCCAAATAAACAACGTATTCCTGTATCTTGGAATGTTTCTTGAAAATTGATTTTAAATATACTTCAGAATAATTCATCGTAAGCTTAGAATTAATACATAGTTTTCAATATGGAAATTCAGAAAGTTAAAAACCAAAGGAATGCAATACTGAATGATTCGTTATTGGCTCATGAAAACATCAGGAATATTCTGTTATTAAATAATGTTGGATTTACATATCATTTTCATTGTCTATTTTAATATGATTACAATATGAAGGGTACTTTCCCCCTTGTACAGAACTCAACTAATACTACTTTTTAATGAGAGCAGGACAGAAGAATTAACATAGAAGTCCTTTAATTGGCTTTAAGGGAAGGAAATAATTGTGACTTTTATCTTTTTTTCATGTCACTAAGGAACGCAAATTATATTAAGAGTCTTAAGGCAAGTGAAATGAAGACTTTGTACTGTTACAGCACCAAAAGCGATTCAAAGTAAGATTCTGAAATGACCTGAAAGAAGCCCCTATTTATGTGTGAATACAGCATTCTAGTTGTAATCTTGAAGTTGCTAAGTCCTAAGTGGTCACTGCAAAGAAGGGACCATTTACTTACTTGTGAAAGAAGAGCAAACTTCACACGCATTCCTCGAAACTACCTCCAAATAACAAGGTATATACTTAGATGGCCAATGAGAAATTTTCTCAAGTTAGAAGCCACTTGATCAAGTGATAATCTGCATATTGCATTAAGAAGCAGATTTCTGAAGTCATGAAAAAGCAATAATCATCTAAAAACAAAAGAAACCCTTCCCCCACGGAGTAAAACAGCAAGCCCCGGTCACTACTGTTCATCTCAGGAAATAAGTCCATTATTCAAAACTGTAGAGACGAGCCCAATCTTAGCTACTCACCACTCATTGCTTCCTTTCTTTCGTCTTTAGAGTGCACGATCCTTCCTTAAACCAAAGGCCCTTTCATGCATCTCACAGGCACTCACGCTTAAATACAGCCTTCCAGAAGTCACATGGAGGAGGAGCACCAACCATTCAGCTTTGGGTATTTGTTAATTGCATATGAAATTGAACAGAACCTCACTTCTGCATTTTCTTCTGTTTTCCACCACCCTCTATGGATAAAGCTTATTAGCAGTTGGTCACTTGTCTTCCTGAATAAATAGTTAATGAAAGAGCACTGCCTCCCTCATTACTTAGGAGCCAAATGGATGCTTTATTGCTTCAAAATGTTTTTCTAGGGCAGCTCATCAAATGCAGCAGAAAAGATACCATTAAATCATAATATTCTCCTGGCTCTGACGATTGGCCCAGCAGTCCAGAAATCTCCCAGTTTCACTGGACTGACTGAATAAATCTGATTTATCTGAATAAATATCACTGCTAGCGTATTTGTTTATTTATTTGCTATACTATACGATGTAACTCGAAGGATTCCCTCACTTTCATTATGATCTTATAGTGAGACAAATATTATTCAGATAAATAAATCTGGCTTGTTATTTTATCCTTTTTATTTTTTGCTGAAGTCGAAGTAAAGCAGGATGTCTGATGGTTTTAACTATCTTTAATGCCTTTGAATTCTTTAAAAGTCACTGTGAATTCAATAAAAAGGGAAGAAAAAAGAAAAGAGAAATAGCTTCAAATTTTTCTCTTTTTTAAAGATTTTATTTATTTATTCATGAGAGACACAGAGAGAGAGGCAGAGACACAGGAAGAAAAAGAAGCAGGCTCCCTGCAAGGAGCCCAATGTGGGAATTGATCCCAGAACCCTGGGATCACCCCCTGAGCCAAAGGCTCAACTGCTGAGCCACCCAAGTGCCCTAGCTTCAAATTTTTCTTATAGCTTTTGTAACTGTATAGAGGCCTCAATCTTTAAAAAAAAAAAATTTCAGCAACATAAATCATACATGTACCTTACATGCTAATGGAGCAAAATGTGTACTTGGGCAATTTCCCCTTTTTAACAAAAATATGTTTAAAAATGGTCAAAAAAAGCAAATAAAGATCATAACACAAAAGTTGTTTTCAAGTGCCAAAAAGAACTTACGCAATTTTGATTTATAGGCCTTGTGATTAAGAAATCTACTGATTAAAAAAAAAAAAAAAAAAGAAAAGAAATCTACTGATTATAGTTACATTATAAGATGTCTGTATGGAAAAGAAAATCCTTTGTAAATCATGTGTCATGCAGAGATGTCTGGCTTTGTGCCTTCTGTATCAAAAACATCTCCTCAAAAAAAATTAAAAATTAAAAATTAAAAAAAAAACACCTCCTCAAGCAGCCTGGAGTTGCTTGGGCCTAACTCATGACCAGCCTGGCTTCCCAAGCAAACCTGTATGGTCCCCCAGATTGGCCCTTCCTCTTCTGCTGTAACCTCTCACCAGCCCACCAAAGCTGAGTCCTCCCCCCACCTTTTATCTACATTCTTCCTCATCCTCCACCCCTGTAGGAAAGAAATGGGACAGTCACAGTTGTCTGACAGGCTTTGGTCATATCCTAACTGAACCTCA